>NC_081559.1:192577975-192706047 GCF_022355385.1 Mustela nigripes | reverse complement strand
TGGATGTCTTCTTTGCAGAAATGTCTGTTCATGTCTTCTGCCCATTTCAATTTATCCTTTTTTGTAAGGACACAAGTCATATTGGATTAGGGACCCGCACTGCTCCCAGAGGAACTCAACTTTCCTTACTGCATCTGAAGTGACCTTGTATCCAAATAAGGCCACATTCTGAGGGATAGGGTGTTAGAACCCAACATATGAACTTTGTGGGTGACACAATTCAACCCATAACAGATGGAAACTTGTCCCTTACTAGTTTTTTTATATCATATTTTATATCTTTTAACATCTCATAGCAAGTTACTTTATAATGTGTACCTATCATGTGTGATACACAAAATCACAGGTTGGGTAGGGGTTCTTAAGTTGTTTTTATTTTGGTTGACATGTTGCTCACATATTTGGTTATTTTTGTTTCAGAATTCATGCGTTGTTCAACTATGGGAATCTGAAGTTTCATATGTGGCATATTTTCCTCCAGAGAGGATTTACACTTGCCTCTGCTTGGAACTGCTCCTGAAACCTTCCTAGGACCTCATTAATGTCTCTCAGGGGTCCCTCTGCAATGCCAGTCAGGTGATATCATTTCCCCTCTCTCCTGGCAGACCCCAGGCAGAATTCCTCCCAAGCTTGTCTTGGTCCCAGAGACTGGGTTAGAGGCCTTGGTGAAGTACTGTTTGCTTTCTCTCCTGGGCTTGATCTTTCTTTAAAGCTGCAAAAATGATGCTTCACATTAGCGTTTTCTTTGCTTTCTTTCCCAGGACCCACATTTACCTTCTGATGTTTTGCATCCTTGTTTTGGAAACTAAATTAGGGGTAAGGTAACAAAAATAACTTCTTTTGAGGGAACTGGCCTTCAGATGAAGTCTCTCTCTCTCTCTTCTTTTTTTTTTTTTTTTTCCTGGTCCAGGAAACCTCTTTTCCAGGAAACATTTTTTCCCCCAGGAAACCTTATTCCAGGAAGCCTCCAACTCTCACTTTTCAGAGAATAGGATGTGAGTTGTGCTCTGAGTCCTCTCACAGACGAGTGGATCTCACTTCGGTAAGGCAGTCTCCTGCTTACTTGCTCATCACTTGATTCAGCAAATATTGGTTGAGTCACATGTTGACCCAAATCCTCTTTCAAAGTGAAGCAGATTGTATTTATGTGAGAATCATGCTTGACTTTTAAAGCTTATAATTTGACACTTATATTATGATGCCTGATACTTTCTTATCTAGTTTTGTTTCCTTTTTATTTCACTGAGTTAGAGAGGGTGTGGTTGGAAACACGATTGTGCTGTGCTTCTAATATGCTAATGGAAAGCTGACAACTGCTGAAATCACCCCAGAGAGAAGCTCATATTGCCAGGGGAATAATACCAGGGAGATAGACATGAGGAGGACCAGAACACCCAGTGGGTACAGAGGAAGGTTTGCTGATCCTTCACAGAAGGATAAACAGAAAAATGCGACTGTTTCACAAAATGTGTTTGAATGAATTGGGGGGAACAGACATGTATACATAAAAAGTCCATTTATACTTGATATTTGCTAGATTCAGAATATTCACTATAATGTCAAAGTGCATAGAGCTAATAAATATAATATATCATGTTTACGTCACCTTAGAAGTTCAGCATTCCCAGGTCAGAATTGATTACTTGATACTGACTCTTGATACAATTCTACAAATGAAGTCATTGATGCCAATAGTGTCAAGACCATGGTGCCTGGTTTTGAGGAGCCAGGAGTCCCATACTGGTGGCCAGCTGGGTTAAAGACAGCATCATGTGTCATATTCTCATAGGTGGCTTCCATTAAAATAGAAATACTTATTAAGATAATAATGTATCTCATTTTTTTACAGACCCTAATTTCAACCCAGATAGTATATATACTGTAGAAAAAGAGTCAAAAACATAAATGCCTAGATTCTTCTCTCATTAAAAATTCTGAGTCACCACATAATCAAACTCTAGTTTCCTCTAAGTTAATTCCATCCAGAATGTTTTAACTGGAGGTAGAATGTTCCAGCCCATGAAGCTTTATAAATCAGGGCTTAAGAAATTAGACCTGCTTTGCCAGACTGCTTCTTATGTGTTAAGGACAAGTCTTGATCTAGAAAATAAAGCTGTGTGCCCCAGGATCAACTGGATAGAAGGCTGATTTCTCTTCCTGGCAATAATCTCATTTCTTCCAGTGGAAATGTGGTAGAAGGGTTTCTGAGTTGGATACTGAGAGCTTGGGTACAAAACAGCTCTGTTTTATTTGACAACCTTCCAAGACTTTGCCACAAATCTATGTCTCCACACTTCTCTTTCCAGTCCATATAGACCATTATAGTTTCTCTATTCACATAATTTTCATTTGTTAGAACAAGGTACAGCTGTTTCGGGAGAAAATGTTTTGAGAAAGTAGTTTGCCTATAAATCCATTTGCTTCACAATAATTAATTTGAACAAACTCCAAAAATATGCTTTAATAACTTCTCAGATCCCAATTAGGGCCAAATAAATGGCTTTCATTTATGGCAGAACCAATCTGATTAGGTTTCTTGTTTGGTGCACTACAAGCATGCGAAATATCTACCCTGAGGGACGTCAAGCGAAATCCACATCTTCAGATTTATTTAACCACAAATGCATATTTATAAATTGCAACAGACTTTTCTAATTAATTTTGCATCATGCTAATGATTTTTCTTTGTGACAACTGATTATATCAGGAGGGATCACAGCCAGCTCTAGAGCCATTTGCAGTCACTGTTAGTTTGGAGAGAAATGAAAGGAAACAACACAGAAAACAATTTTCAGGGACGTGGCCTCTGGGAAGTGATTAGTGACTTCACCAAATGGCTACCAAAGCAATCCAATCAATAACTTTCATTTAGTAAGATCCATTATATGGTCCATTTTACAACTAGGTGTACTTGCAACCGAGATATACTGAAGAAAATGATTGTGGTGAGGTCTGTGCAGAGGCTAACATCAAAAGGCCTGAAACGGCCCCCGATTTTGAGAAGGAAATGTTATGAGGACAGAAGATCAGGCAAATAGAAGGGGTCATGGATAGGGTGCTGGCGACCTGAGTCTTCTTACTTCTGCTTCTCAGTAAGAGGAATTCCAAATAGGGCCACTAGAGGCTTTGAAAGAAGTCCAGAAAAGGTAGAGTGGGCTGGTTTGAGGGAATAGGAGAATAGGATGCGTTGGATGGGGGAAGTGATGTGCTTCAGCAGAATGGGAGCTGTGTCGTGAAAGAAAGTTGAGCATAATATCATGGTATTAAACTGATTTCCTGCTGGATGGGGTGGGGATGGTGGGGGCAGTTCACAGGGTCCTATTAGAGTCAGCGGAAACAGTCATACTTTTGTGTTAGAAAAGGGGCTTTAAGAAACTCCTGGAAAGCCTGCAGGTTATTTTTTTAATTGAGTTATGGAGGTAAACAAGAGGTACTCAAAGCATTTCTGGCTTCAATATTGCACATCTTCAGGTGTCCGTAACTAAGACAAAGTAAGAGTCAGGAACTCCCAGAGAGGAAGTTACGCCTCAGACTGTTAAGTCCTCACAGTTGTTCCATCAGTGTTAGATGTATTAGTGTTAGACGTTTTATTAGCAACCCTTTTGTAGTTCTGTTCTTCTACAGAAAGATATAGGATAGATCTCCAAATAGAACAACATCTTGGCTGATCAGGGAAAATTAAACATTTTAGGCTCAAATTATATTTTCAAAAGCTCTTCTAACCAAATGAGAAGCAGCTGGGAAATGAGAAAGTTCATGACTGTTTCTGGAGAGGGTATTGCAGAGCAGAATATGACTAAGATTTTAGATTCAATAAATCAGGCTGGAAAATGGATAGATGTGGGATATATTCCCCAAACCATCTGTTTTTCTAGACACAGTCTGATCAAGAGGGCTTCAAACTGAGGCTGAATGGGAAACAGAGAACAGGAAAAGACATACAGAAGTTGAGTTGGTTGGCTACTTGGGTACATGCTTTAGTAATTTACTTAGGTTTGTTTAAGAAAAGAAGTAGATGACTTCCATGGTTATGGGGAGTACCTCACAGTACAAAGGCAGGCTGCAGGTAGAGGATTCTGTGCATTTTAGGTCTTTAGGAGTCTTTCTCTTTCAGACTGGCACATCCTAGGCTCCTATTTTCCATTCAAAATGGCAGAAAGAAGCTGCTGGTTGGTCATCGACTGTTGCATTCACTCAACAGAGCAGCCTGGTTGGCCCAAGTCTTTTGGTCCCCATTTCTGGTTGGCTCTATTAGGAGTCCAACACTGGGTAATCAACTGTGGGGTGTGGAGAGGCAGCTGGGCCATGATATGTTTTTCCAGGGGCCAGTGCAAGCAGGTGGACCAAGGTCATGTGAGAGAGTGAGCATTGACAGAGGAGGCCAGGAGTATTCCACGGTTATAAGGGGAGTTTGCAATACATTGAGTCTACAACACTGGAAGAGGGGCTTAGTAAACACAAAAATAGGCAGCCAGACACAGCCATAACTGATACTGTTGGAGAGATAAGCCATCCCACACATAAACTTGAGCCCCCTGTGGGGTGCCTGGGTGGCTCAGTTGGTTAAGTGGCCAACTCTTTGTCTCAGCTCAGGTCATGGACTCAGGGTTGTGAAACTGAGATGAGCTTCAGGCTCTCTATTCAGCATGGAGTCTGTTGGGGATTCTCCCCCTCTCACTCTCCCTCTGCTCCTCCCATTCACGATCTCTCTTTCTCTCTAAAATAAATTAAAACATAAATAAATGCTAAGACAAAACAAAAACCTTGAGCCCCTACAGTGGTGGACAGTGGGCTCTGAGACTTAACATCTGGGTGTTGCTGCCTCTTTAGCATTGAACAAAGTCCCAGTTGGGATTCTGAGCTGAAAATATTCAGAATGAATACATGAATGATTAGAAAGTGTAAATACCTTGGGATTACTTTTAAAAGGAAGAATTTTACAAAGGAGGGTGGTTAGATGATTTCTGAAGAAATGTTTCACTGGCGCTGAACTTGGAGCCACCATTACTAACACTTTTTACCTTGACTGGACATGAAGTGGGCCACTTGCTGTATTGAAGCATCAAAAGATGCCTAAACCTTGAATCAGCTCCCCAGCCCACTCCAGATGAAGAACTTGGATCTTTAATTTTCAAATTTACAGACCCATGTGATAACGTGGTTCATGTCCTCTTCTGACATGCATCCTCAGTATTAAATTATTTCTTTAGCTAAACATTGTTCCCCCGAACCCCCTTTTTCTTGATCAGATCAGTGTATATCATGTAACATCCATTGTTTGCATTCAGCATTTGGTGATTCTGCGGGTAAACTTTCTTGATTTATTTATTTAAATTTACCTTGGTGAGCATTCATGGGTATGGTGTCCTTAGAAGGATTATAGGTTGTAACCAGGCACCATTTAGATTGTGCAACATACCACCAGATATCAAGGGAACAGGACTAGGGGAAGGAAGACAGGGATAAGGTAGTTTATGGGAGATTCCATTTTTCCCACTCACAGCTATTCCTTGATACATGGCACAGATGACATTTCTTTCTTGCAAGCCATTTTAAATTCTAGTTTACATTTTCAAACATTTAATAAGAGTCTCTTTTGCACACCTAGTAGATACTGGCCACCATCTATTATCATGTGATATTCACCACAGAGGGTTGGGAGGGATTATAAATAGTATTATCATCTCTAGGTAGATGAGCACGTGAAGACTCAGAGAGATTAAGCAATCTATTCAAGACCACCAAGCTAATATAAGAAAGTGGTGTTTTCTTAGTGACTATGAGTTATGGACTGTTGCTTGAACTGACTATGTACCTTTTACCAGGCAAATCCCAGAATGGGTCTCATTCCAGAACTTTCTCTTTGCTGAATGGCCTCTTTCCTTTCTTCTGCGACTATAAATTGGCTCTCCTCAAAGTTGACTTCTCTGGTGTGGCCATGTCCATGTGACTTTTCTTTCTCCCTAAACAAAACAGAACCAATCAAACCATCAACAATCAAAAGACACTCTTTAGAACAGGTAATATTGATATTTGTCTCAATTACTCAATTTATTGGTGTGAGTTAGGTGCTTACTGGGGATTACCACAGCATTAGCTATTATGAGTAGTAGTAGAATAATTATCTACTATATATCTTAAAAGTAACGTAGCCTATAAATCTGGTCATATCAAAAGAGCCATGATCCTTTTTGGAAAATAAACAAAGCAGTTGCTTAAATGTGCATTGTACATTTGGAGTAATTCCTATTCAGGCAAGCTGGTTTTCTATTCATGACAAGCATTTCCAATTTTAATATGTTTGCTTACATGAGATGCAGATTGTAATTTAATGGCAGACTGTTTAATTATGCCTTCATTTGTATAAATTGTAATGTTGCTCCTGAATAAATGAAATAAAAATCTCTTTAATTTCCTTCTCAATATTTAATTTAAATCAACGATAAACAGTGCCCGTCTCTTTGAAACAATGTTAATTAATATTCAGAAGACTAAATTTGTTTTTGGATGTATGGTATGTGTGGCATGTTGGTTTCATAATTGAACTGGAAATAAGATTGATAGAGTTAAATAACCTTTAAAGAGGGAAAAAATACTGTACAATTCTATTTAAAGTATCTCTGCCAGTAGGAAAATGCACAATATGGGCTTTACATTTCAGACTGCTCATATAATTGTCATTCCATATGTAACTCAGAGTATAGCTTTGGAAATATTTTTTAAATACACCACATAATTATTCAGATTGTAGAAACATTATTTTTTTCTGTCAACTTGATCTGGCCTATCTGTAAATCCTATTAAAGAATTAATAACGTGAGGAGGAGAGTGAGGACAATAGTTTTGGTCAGGCTTTATATCCCAGATGCTACATCCTCGTACTAGATGACTAAAACAAGATGGTGGCCTTCAAGGAATTTGCCACTTAATGCAAAGACAAGGTCCAGAGAAATGGACAGTTTTAATACTTACAAAATGGTGAGTGCCTTCATAGAGAGCAATGTGGTATTCATGTTGGTGGGGGGAATGTGGGGTGCGGTCAGCATTGCCAAAGTTAGCATCATCACCTCCATTAGTGAAAATCATGGAGTGCTGAGTCTCTTCTGTGCCAGGGTTCTAGGTGATTTCTGTTAGCTCATTTCATGCTTGTAATGCTCCTGCATGAAAACTTGGGCCCAAAGATAGTAAACAGCAGACACAGGAACTGGACCTAGGGTCGTCTTGCCTTAAGGTTCATATGATTAACTTCCCTATTATATGGCAAACCTCATGGAATATGCACATAGGAATGTTCAGAGAGCCAGGATAGGTTAAGCCGATGGGCTTAGAATGGGCATAGATTATAGGACCCTCTCATTGAGGTTCATGCTGGTAAAGGCAACCCGACAGGTTAAAATATAATCCAAAGGCAGAAACTATCAGCATAGTTTAGAAATTATCCCTGCTGTGAAATTTCATTCCATGGGTAACCGAAGCAGTAAGGGAATTGAGGAAAGAGTCCACTATGAAGTCATAAAATTGGAAGACACCAAGGGTCATGAAGGCTCTAGAAGAATCTGACTCTTAAGAAAAACCGTCACCGGTCCATGAAGAGCAGAAATACTGGAGACCCACACAATGGGGGAGGGGCACACTGCAGTTCCTGAAAGGGTCTGAGTCAGCAGGGGTGTTGTAAGGGGATTGTGTCAGGCCCCAGTGCCGGGTCGTGGTGAATCCAGCAAAAGCGGTAGACTGGGATAGGGCAGCAGGTGATAGAGGTGTTAGAAGTGAATTCACACATCACCCCCGTGCATGAGTCAGGACCGGCCAGCCAAGGAGACCCAGACCTGCTGCTTTCTCACTGCTTTTGCTTTGTCTCATCTTCTCAGCATCAGAGAACGCGACTATGAGCTTAGGTCTGAGAATTTTCCATCCAGACTCTCTCAGAAGAGAGGGCGGCTCTTGTCTGTTACTGAATGCCAGGCCACGCTTCTCCGGTGAGTGACCCCAGTGCCAGAGAATGGCACTCCAGGGCAATGGTCCTGCCATGACCCCCTGGCAGCCTTGCACACAGACACATAGGACAATGAAGGTGAGGGCTTGACCTGCAGCTAATCTGAGTCTTGGGAAAACACCTTGAAGTTCTCTGGGGACAGAAGGGTTTGAGGGACTTGGAAGGGGCTCCTACCAAGCCATCTTCTACTCAGCCTTGGGAAGCTGTCATGAGACAATTCTTATTACCTCCTGGGTTCTCCTGGAGCATGGGGCTTTTTGCCTTATGTTCTCAAAATAGAGTTTCAGATGTAAAAGTGCTCAGCTGCCTGGAAGTAGCTTCTTAGAAATGGGGTGCATTATTTAATTGGGCTCTGCAACAAATTGCTGAAACATGGAGGTTTGAGACAACAGGATGTGATTCATGGCTTTTGAGGGCAGAAGTTTGAAATGAAGATGTTGGCATGGCCTCACCCCTTACAAAGGCCCTAAAGGAGGATCCTTCCACGCTTCTTCCAGCTCCTGGTGACCCTTGCCTGGTGACCCTTGGCTTGTGGCTGATTGGTCTAGTATCTGCCTCTGCTCCCCCATGGCCTTTCCTCCTCTGTCTCTGTCCTGTCCTCTCTGGTAGGGATACTGGCCATCGAAATTCGGGCTCACATCAAATCCATGAAGATATCTTCTTGAGATGGTTAACTAATTACATCAGCAAAGACTATTTCCAAATAAGCTCACATTCTCAAGTTCTGGACAAACATGCATTTTGGGGACACTATCCAGCATGGTCCCAGGTTCCACCAGCTCATGTTGCACTAATCTACCCTCTTTTGTTGTAATGTTGTCCTTTCTGGTGTATGAAGCAAGGACCACAGGGGGCTGGTGCCTTTGGCTGATGTTCCCTTCACTATTCAAGTTGTAAACTGTCTGAATCTAAAAGTGGTTGGTGTGTTTCACTGGTGAGTCCAGTTGGGTGTTGGGCTTGGCTCTGCATTGTCTTGTGTGTGTAGTTGACAGTCACCCATCCAGAAACTGAAGCCCAAAGTCAAAGCCAACCAATGATCTTCTGCCTTCCTCCAGCGCCCTGGTTCCTGGCAGTTCTGTGGCTTCTCCCCTGACTGGAGTCCTGATCCCTGCTCTTTCTTGGTCCCCCATTGTTTCTTGCCTGGATTACTATTACTGCTTTCTCATTGCTTTTTCTCCCTCTTGTCTTACCCCATCTCACTACACCCAGCATACCACTACTAGATTGATCACCTGGAATGTTTAAGAAGTACCACCACACTCCTGGGTTTAAACCCTCTAAGGAATTCCCTTTGCCTGCAGATTAAGACCAGATCTCTTATGGCCCAATTCACAGACCCCGCATGTGCTGGCATCTGCTGCCATGTGAGCCGTCGTGTGGCATGTGGCAGCCTCTCCCTCTGCCCACACCACAGGCCCTCGTCTGAGGGTCACCCAACCCACAGCAACAGCCATTGGGTCTATGGAATCAGCCTCCGTAGCCCTTTATTTTGTGGCAATCGTATCCTCTTGCACATTTTCATATCTCCATAGAGTGCTGACAGTTACATCCCTTGCAAGATTTTCTGAGGATTAAGTGCGGTAAAGCACTTGGTGCACAGAAGGCTCTCAACACATTCCGTTTTCTTTCTCATGGTTGTAGCTGACCCAGCCGTGTATCTTGCCCATAGCTGATGTTCATTATGTTTGTAGATCGGTTGTTGAAACAATCAAGACCTCCATATCCTTTTGGAAGCAATCACCATAAATTAGCTTTATAATTCTCAAAATAGCTAAATGTCAACAGCAAGTTTATGCTATTTTTTCCTCCTCTAATTGCCCCTTAACTTCCTCCTATTTTGAGAGCACCCTTCCTCCAATTTTTTCTTCTCCTTGGCATACGAGATAGACTGCTGCATTTCTCAAAGCTTCCCCCTTGTTCTCCTGTCCTATCCCCTTCTTATTTTCCCACTCGAAGAGTGAGTCATTTATGGTCTTGTCGGCTCTCAGATACCTCTTTGCATCCAGAGCAAGAGTCGCTTCTCTGAGGCACAATGCTGCATTCTTTTGCCCGTGCCATTGTTTCATTTTACAAACACTTGTACAGAGCTCAGGGGGCCAAGCCCTGGGCTGAGTGCTCTGCACAAAAAGATGAATACTAGTGTTTTCCAAACCTATATGGTCTGGTCCCAGTCTGGACTGTTCCTTCTGCCATTTACTCCTTCATGCTTGCTTTTGTGGACTACCTTAATAATTCTGAATTCTTTCCGTTTCTCCTTGAAGAAGGAGTTAAGCCCGGAGCACCGAGTTAAGTGTCCACTCTTGGTTTCGGCTCAGATCAGGATCTCAGGGTCATGGGATCAAGCCCCGAGTCCGGCTCTGTGCTCAGAGTGGTATCAGCTTAATATTCTCTTCTCCCTGTGTGCCTCCCCCACAACGTGCGTATGTGCTCTCAAATAAATAAATAAAATCTTAAACAGAAAAAAAAAAGAACAAGTTAATCTTCTAAAATCCAACTGAAAATGTC
Organism: Mustela nigripes; assembly: GCF_022355385.1. Classification (NCBI taxonomy): domain Eukaryota; kingdom Metazoa; phylum Chordata; class Mammalia; order Carnivora; family Mustelidae; genus Mustela; species Mustela nigripes. The sequence goes on along the minus strand of NC_081559.1, from coordinate 192,695,549 downwards.
AGCTGCACCTGAAGCCACCCCAGTGGAATAATTCCCCCATGTGGGTTGGACACGCCTGTTTTATAGAAAACCCGCCAAGCTGTAGTCATGCTCGCCGTGTCTTCCCACGCCTAGTGGCCTGTGAGCTCCTAATGACACATGCTCCACTTTCAGGGATGATCTGTGGTTTTCTTCTCTCATCAGAGCAGCTCACAGAGTGTAACCTTCGACGCTGAGGGGCCCTTCATTCATCTCTCTGCTGGCCTGACAGTGGAAATGAACGGGAACTGCCAAAGGGGCTGCAAAAGCCTTAGGAACTTCACACATGAAAGACATCTGCCCCTGAAGGGGAACCTCTGTCTGCTCTGGAGCATATCACTCAGTCCTTAGCCTTGTAATAAAATGCTGTGATCTGTTCTACAGGCATGGTGTGATGTCGTGTCAAGGAGGAGAAACTTGACTTTTCTGGCACATGGGCTCTCTGGAGGGACAAAGAACAGCACCCCTCATGCAGACTTTCAGAGGGCACACTGTGGAGTCTCTATGATTTTAGCTCGTGTTGTTTTGGTGTTTATTTCGGTATGCTCTGCCCTGGGTAAATCCAACAAAATGATGTGAAAATGGTAAGTGTATTCTTGTCTTCTTGGGTGGGTGAGAACGGCAGCCATCTCTGGGTAACTTCTGTGCTCATATTCATGGTCAAGAAATTAGTGATGCTATGGTTCAAGGAGTATCCGTTCGTTTCAGATAGAACCCCTGCCAAAAAGTGGGAGAACAGAGAAGAGAGTCCAAATCCTGGAGGAAGTGAAGGCAGGATCCCAGTAGGTTAGGACTGCCTGGCTTCCTAATGCTAATCAGAATTGCATGGCAGGACACAGGTCTGATAACCGGGTTGAAGGTGAGGCTGCTTCTGCGAGAGTCACAGATTCCTAGGGCTGCCCACCTGCCTGAGTATGAGACTCAGGAGAGAAGAATCCCATGTCCAAGATTCTGGGCAGAACAGAGTTCGTAATACACAGCTGCTGGCTGAGACCTCCTCTCTCTGTGTTTTGCATTTTGTTGTAGAAAGAGCTTAGAATCAAACCCCTGTTCATCCTCTGTTGCCTCTGGGAGGAGTGACTTTCTGGATAGTTGAGCTCCAGTAGATGTGTTCAGCCACATCCATTCTCCTCCACGAAGCTCCCTCCTTGCAGGAGCACATGTTCTCCCAAGCTCTGCACAGTGAGTTGTTCAGTAACAGAACCCACGGGGAGGTGTAGGGATCTCCAGAGCTCTGGAGAGAGCACAGGTAAACTTAGTTCCTGGGGGCACTATTAACATGTCCTCTTAGCTGTAGCCCTAAGCCACCGCCTCTGATAATGCTTTAAAAGTGATGAAGGTGATTTCTGGTCTCTTCCAGTTTGGTGTTTGTCATCTTTAAGTTGTTTCTGAGAAATGAGAGCATCACCTTTTAGGTTCCTAAAATCATACACCTAACACAGTTCATCCATGGAGTTACCAATGTCAACAGTGTTGTTACTTCGACTGACTGATTGATTTTGAAATTCTGCTCCTTAAGAAACAGAGTTGTCTCAGAACAAATAGTGCTTAGGAGTTAGAAAGCCTCTGGAGATAAAGTATCAATTTGTTATTAACTGAATAAGAATATGAAAGTGATGGTCTCTCTGAGCCTCAATTTTGTAATGTGTTAATGGAGGACAATAACTTCCTTATAGATGGCTGTGAGGTTTGATGTAGAAGTTGGAGTCTAGCACAGAGCCTGGCAGATGGTAGACACATAGAGAATGTGAAATTTCTTTCCTCTTTCATTTTTTCTTCTACTCCTTGTCATAGCTATGTCCGAAATAAGTATGGGTGTTAAGCAATGTAAACCCAAGGACTGACACCAATGTGATTCTAAAGAAGGGGTTGGAAATTTTTTTTTTTTTTTTAAGGCCATATAGTAATAACTTAGGCTTGAGGGCCACTCAGCCCCATCACAACTACTCAACTTTGCTGCTTGGCACACAAGCAACAGTGGACAATATGCAAATGAATATAGATGGTTGTGTTCCAATAAAACTTAATTTATGAAAACAAATGGCAGGTAATAGTGTGCTGACTCCCATTCTAAAGCACTGTTGAGATGTTATTGACTGATAATTCAAAACCCATGTCTGCCATGGTTCTTGATGTTGCCATTACAGGGTGGAAGGCTAAGAATCAAGGAAGGATCAAGGGCATAAGTAAGTGTCCAAATAAAATTGACCTGTCCCTCATTGGGGCTCCCATAAAGCAACACTTTTTCTCCTTTCTCTGTAGTGTCTTGAGCTTCTTGCCATCATAGCACTTATGATGGAGCTCTTTGTAGGAAAGTATTGCGTGATTGATTTTATAACTCTAGAGTACCCAGTACCTGGAACATAGCAAACATACCACAAATGCTCTTGAGGGAAATAACATAATGAAAGTTTGAGAGCATACTTTTCACTGATGGAAGGTTAGTTTTTCCATTCAATTACCATTAGTGAGTGCGATTCCTAGCCAACATCAGTTACTGCAGAATGGTTGTAATTCCTGGCATCTTTTCTCTGCTGATGGCTAGTATCACATACTTTTCTCCCCAATCCCCCTTTTTAAAGATTCTCAAATGCTGATTTCTTTTTTTTTTAAAGATTTTTTATTATTTATTTGACAGAGAGAGATCACAAGTAGGCAGAGAAGCAAGAAGAGAGAGATAGAGGAGGAAGCAGGCTCCCTGGCAAGCAGAGAGCCCGATGCGGGACTTGATCCCAGAACCCTGAGATTATGACCTGAGCTGAAGGCAGAGGCTTAACCCACTGAGCCAGCCAGGCATCCCTCAAATGCTAATTTCTTAGCCTACCTCCAATTCTAGGCATCATTTTCTCATGGCTCTCTGTTCAGGGTCATATTCTCTGAAAACACATTGACATGATGAGGCTCCGTCTTAGAAAACTAATGCCCCCCATGACTGTTGTTTTTGTCATGATTGCTGGCCCCTGGAGAATGCAAGCTAACTTGTGACTTACTTATCTTCATATTCCCAGAGTCTACTAAGGGTCCTGGAAGATAGCAGACTCTGGGTAAATGTTTATTGCAATGACCTTCAGCTAAATGTGAATGAATGTAGTCCTGGACCCTGACTTCCTGGAGATCATAGTTCAGTAGGGGAGAAGTTGTGGCCATAAATCTCTGTGATGCTTGGTAAAAAGCAGTGCTGTAGTAAAATGTAGCCGAGTCCCTCAAATGACAAGATGGTAGTTACAGACACTCACTCTGATGAGCAAGTGCGGGAAGGACATGTGGAACTGGAGACATACGAGTTGGGTCTCAGTGGATGGGATTTGGATTAATGGAGCTGGTGTTTTCTAAGCAGCAGAAACACAAACAGCAGAATTGTGCCTGGAAGGACAGAGGCATTAGGGATGTGGGGTGGCTGTATCACTTACTGAGATCCTTTGACATGCCAGGGGTTTTAAGCTCATTCATTTTCTCATTTAACATCTACAGTAAATTTCCAAAAATTAAGTGTATACAGCTGATAAAACCAATGCTTGAAAGAGATTCAGTGACTTGCCCAAGTTCACACAACACACTGTGGTCTGTCGGACTCCAGAATCCAAGCAATATGGACTCCAGCTGGAGGAACCAGTCTTCTCAGTTAAGAGGTAGACTTATTTTGGGAAATTCCTTATGGGGTTTTTAATACCTATTGACTTAGTCTGAGATTCTAAGTACCAGAGTCTTCTCTTGCCTAAACAGCAGCCTTGGGATAGAGAAATATTCTCTACATACTTCCAGCTCCTCTTTCTTTCCAGTAACCTGAGAGCCCGCGGTACAAGGCCATGGCCCAGGGCCGACATGCACACACAGAAACCCAGCATATTTTCTGAATCTCTTCCTTTGTTCTCATCAAAGTCAGCCATTGTCTAGGATACCTGCTCTAGGAAGCCCTTCTTTATCTTCCCAAACTAATGTGTTTCCTTTTACTGAAACCATTTGGTACCTTTTCTAATCCTGGTGTACTTTCTCATTTGGTTTCCACAGGAGTTCTCATAGCACTCTTTGTCAAAAACTTGACCATCCTCCAGGGTATCCAGGCTCCTGACTCCCCCAGTGCAAGTCCATTTCTCTAGACCAGGCCCTGAATTTCCCTCACTGCCATTCTTTTTGCTGTTCTATACTTCCTCTCTCAGTAGCTTGGACCACCGGACTTAACTCCCCAAGTTTCTGCTGGTGAGCTGTTTACACAGATCTGTTCCCAGGGGCAGCATGTGTTTCTCACAGAAGGAGCCACATCATTGATCCCCACACCTAGCCATTGTCTTTGCCCAGGAAAGCTTTGTTCCTCTGAATAAGGATGAATAATTTATTTTGTATTTGTACCTTATCCACATCCAAAACGGTATTAGATATAACCTAAACTCAAAAATATATACCAGATCCTTACAACAAGAATATAAAATCTAAAGCAATATCAAGAGACTGGGAATAAATAAGCCAAGTCTGCTGGTTATGTACTTTTATATAGTTTCTGTCTTTCAAAGCTTTAAACTTAATTCTGAATTTTCTAAAAGCCAGGGCAGAAAAGCGGAAATGGAATTTTATGTAACTCACACTGCTGGGGCTTATTGTGCTCCTGTCTTCTCTTCCCTCCACTTCTATTTCCCACTTACATTAGATCATCAGGCTATGATTGTGACCATCACAGACCTGGTTCTTCCTTGTGGCCCCTAAGGGTCCAGACTATGTCTGTCCTTGCTTGTTCATTTGAGGGTTGCAGACATGGTTTGCCATCTTAGAGTCAATCCTGACTACTTTTGCATTATATGTGAGCAAAGTCAACCCAAACCAGCCACATCCTGCAAAATTCCTCTTGATACTTGGAAACTTAACTAATAACCTCAAAACCAGTTATAATTCCACAGAAGTAATTTCTATAGTCACCCCACTTTAGCTTTTTGGTTGTAAATCACAAAAATCCAATTAGCTGACAGAAACAGACAAGAACTTTATGGAAGTATATCTTTTTTTTTTTTTTTGAGGACATGTTTTTGTAATTTTTAATTTTATTTATGTTTTACTATTTTGTAATGTTATTTTATTTTTTTTTCAGTGTTCCAAAATTCATTGTTTATTTACCACACCCAGTACTCCATGCAATACGTGCCCTCTTTAATGACCCGCCACCAGGCTCACCCAACCCCCCACACTTCTTCCCTTCAAAACCCTCAGTTTTTTTCTCAGAGTCACAGTCTGTCTTGGTTCATCTCCTCCTCCCATTTCCCCCAACTCATTTCTCTCCATCTCTCCATGTCCTCCATGTTATTCCTTATGCTACTCAAGTAAAAGAAACCATATGATAATTGACTCTCTCTGCTTGACTTATTTCACTCAAATAATCTCCTTCAGTCCCATCCATGCTAATACAAAAGTTAGGTATTCATCCTTTCTGATGGAGGCATAATATTCCATGGTGTATATGGACCTATATCTTCTATATCCATTCATCCATTGAAGGGCATCTTGGTTCTTTCCACAGTTTGGTGACTGGGGCCATTGTTGGTATGAACATTGGGGTACAGATGAACCTTCTTTTAAGTACATCTGTATCTTTGGGGTAAATATCCAGTAGTGCAACTGCAGGGCATAGGGTAGCTCTATATTTAATTTCTTAAGGAATTTCCACACTGTTTTCCATAATGGCTGCACCAACTTGCATTCCCACCAACAGTGTAAGAGGGTTTCCCTTTCTCCACATCCTCTCCAACATTTGTTTACTGTCTTGTTAATTTTGGCCATTCTAACTGGTGTAAGGTGGTATCTCAATGTGGTTTAGATTTGAATCTCCTTGATAGCTAATGATGATGAACATTTTTCATATGTCTGTTAGCCATTTGTATGTCTTCATTGGAGAAGTGTCTGTTCATGTATTCTGCCCATTTTTTGACATGATTATCTGTTTTTTGAGTGTTGAGGAGTTCTTTAGATCTTGGATATCAGCCCTTTGTCTATAGTGTCATTTGCAAATATCTTCTCCCATTCTGTGAGTTGCCTCTGTTTTGGTGACTGTTTCCTTTGTAGTGCAGAAGCCTTTGATCTTGATGAAGTCCCAAAAGCTCATTTTCAATTTTGTTTCCTTTGCCTTTGGAGACATATCTTAAAAGAAGTTGCTGTGACCAATGATAAAGAGGTTACTGCCTATGTTCTCCTCTAGGATTTTGATAGATCCCTGCCTCACATTGAGGTCTTTTATTCATTTCAAGTTTATCTTTGTGTATGGTGTAAGAGAATGGTCGAGTTTCATTCTTACATACATAGCTGTCCAATTTTCCCAGCACCATTTATTGAAGAGACTGTCTTTTTTCCACTGTATATTTTTTCTGAAAGTATATCTTAAAGAAGCAATGACAAGGCTAGAGACCAGAGTTGGTACAATGGATCAAAATATTAAGAATGGAAGAAACTGAGAACATAAGCAAGGGATAGGGTCAAACTCTCTGATTAGAATATCAGTCACTGGACTTTGCCTTTCTGCTGTGAGTGATCTCCCATCTCTGTTCCATTTGTCTAATTTTTTTTTCCCCCCAAATTAAACATGGAGGGTGAAAGCCATTTACTGATGAAGCTTAGCCATCTACCTGACCCTTAGCTTCCTCCAGACAGGGAAAAGGAAGATGTGGGCATCCCTGATTGGATCCCTGCTACCCACTAGAACCCAAACCCTTAAATATAAGGGAGTTTCCATGCTGGGCAGTGAATACCCAGCAGGTGGTGCACCACCTTTGCTTCCAGCCTAAACTTGGAGGATGCAACAAGCTTCTCAACATATTTTAATGGGTCGGTACACACTCTCACTTCAGACATGAAGGATTGACAGTTTCAGGGAAATTAGGCTTATTTTTTGTGGCCCCAAGTGATTGCACTAAAATATGGTATCTACATGATTGGGAAACTATTCTCAGTGAAACAGAGCACTGACAAATAGCAGGAGAGTCCCAAAGATAGAATGCCAGCCGGGAATTGAGTCAGGTTAAGGCCACGTGATGACTCAGCAGGGAATATCTAGAGCTTCACTATCCGATGTGGGAGCTGAGATCTAAGTTTGAATTAACCCAAATTCCAAAATTGAATTCTTCAGTTGCACTAGCCACATTTTAGTGGCTTAGTAGCCACATATGGTCACATATGCCATATTTGACAGCACAGAGAGGTAATTGTCCCATCAACACAAGAAATTCTGTTGGACAGGACTATTATAGAGGGTTTCAAAGCATCAGTCATGGTTAGACCCACTGGAATTAAAGCCTTTCAGTCCCGACAGTGGAATTGAAATTGTATACCACTGGGCAGACATTACTGGCACTTTTCATGTTCAAGAGAAACAAAGCAAGCCTTCACACAGGAGATGACAATGAGACTATACCCCAAAATAAATGTACCCCCAAATAAACTAAAGGAACAGATAGCACCTCTTCTAAACTTTGTTATCCATCTGATCTGTGTTCTGACTATTCAGTCCTGCTGTTGAAATGCAAAAGTGGTCATAGGCAAGACAAAAATAAATGAGTGTTGCTATGTTCTGATATGACTTTGTTTATAGTGAAATTTGAATTTCAAATAATTTTCATGTAGCCCAAAATATTTCCTTTTGATATTTTCCCTTCAACCATGCATAAATGTGATCAACTTCGTTTGCCAGCCCCTTCCCTAAAAGATCTCTCAGATTGGGAAAGACAAGGAGGAAAAGGTCATCTGACCAACCCTCTCCCGTTTCTGCCATTGCCAGAACATCCAGGCTAAAGCAGTAGCGTTTTGCAGTGATGTGATGTAACGTGATGACTGTGCAGTGTCCTGCTCCGTTGTTCCACCCTTGACTGGCCTGAAAATCAATAGAGCTAAGGACTTATGAGAACAAAGTAAGGAATTAAATGGACCCACTTACAAACATGTGCTTCACTACTTCCTTACTCTGCAAGTCTGAACAATTTACTGACTCATTTTATCCTTCTGTTTTGTTGTTGTTGGTACTGCTATTTTGAATTATAAAATATGACAAGTCCATGTAATCCTTTTGTGGCCTGTTTGAGGATGAAATGAATTACAGTAAGTAAGGCCCTTTGGAAATTATCTGTCAACTCAGTATTGTAAATGGAAGCCATCGTTACTCACACTCAGAGAAGACAATAGTTGGGTGGCAGAATGGTTGAATTGGCGTCAAAGTTTGCAAATGTTATGATGTAAGATTGGGAGAAGCTTGGCAGAAGACATGTTCTATTGAAGCCAGTTAGAATTGTGTTCATAATGTAAGGAACTCTTCTCAAAAGGAAGGATTCTGAGGACGATGCTGACTGCTAAATGTCATGTAACATCAGGAATCCTGACTCAGAAGGGAAGGGGGATTATGTATTTGATTAGAAATGCATTTCCTCCAATTTTCAGGAAACTATGATTAGTTTCCTGCAAATGAAGCTTTAATTGGACCCATCTTGAACTGATGAGCAGATCATGGAAATGTGTCCTACGTCTTGCAGGTGGATTTGGTCACACTTGAGTATCGAGTGCAGGTTAGTTTAAGCCTGGCTGTACCCAGACATCTTCCTTACTGAAGTCTGTTGCAGAGCAGAGGGCAGGAGGGAAGGGTGTTTGATGTTTCCTCATTTAAGGGGAGAACCCCCTCAAACCATCCAGATTATATAAGGCATGTCATTAGTCGTTCCTCCTTTATTCATCCCTGTAAGCATAATATGGACCAAAAGTGTCATTTCCTGCTTTCTATATGTTCTCTCAAACACACAAATAATAAGACTGAGTCACACTATAGAATTCATCAGAATAACATCACGTGACACTAACAAGAAACCTGTAATTCTGAAGAAAACTGTTCAGCTCAACAAACATTAAATGAACCTAAATGCCAGTCATTGTGATTTACAGCGGATTCTTGAACAATATGAATGTGAACCACACAGGCTCACTTATATGTGGATTTTTCCAGTAATGACAGCAGAGTGTTATAGATGGATTATCTCTTCTTTATGATTTTCTTAAGATCATTTTCTTTGCTCTAGCTGACTTTATTGTAAGACTACAGTACGTAGTACAGATAATGTACAAAATATTTGCTAGTAGATTGTGCTATTGTTACTTTGTTTCAACAGCAGGCTGTGCATAGTCAGGTTTTTAGGGAGCCAGAAGTTATACACAGATTTGTGACTGTGTAGGGGTCATGAGAGACACTCCTCATGCTGATGTTGTTCATGGGTCAACTGTACATACATGATCCTGAGAACAAATATGATAGCCCTTATTCTTAAGAAGTTTATAATCTGTGGTGCTTGGGTGGCTCAGTGGGCTAAAGCTCCTGCCTCCAGCTCAGGTCTCAGGGTCCTGGTATTGAGCCCCGCTTCGGGCTCTCTGCTCAGCAGGTAGCCTGCTTCCTTCCCTCTCTCTGCCTGCCTCTCTGCCTACTTGTGATCTCTCTCTCTGTCAAATAAACAAACAAAAAATCTTTAAAAAAAAGAAGTTCATAATCTACTATAAAATAATTAAATGAACAAAATGTCTTTTTTTTTTTTTACGGAAAACTCAGTTTATTTTAATTTTTCCTATAATTAACCTACAGTGTTATATTGATGTCATGTACAATATAATGATGCAACAATTCTCTACGTGACCCAGTGCTCATCAAGGTAAGTGTCCTCTTAATCCCCACCACCTGTTTCACCACCCTCCCACCCACTCCCCTCTGACAACCACCAGTTCTCCGTAGTTAAGAGTCTTTTGTTTTGTTTCTCTCTCTCTCTCTCTCTCTCTCTTTTTGAACAAAAGAATTTTTTTAAGAGTAGGGAGAGTGTGGAACCAAGTGAAAAGCCTCAGTAGTGTCCGGGAAATGTCCGGCCACTCAGAACCATGTCCTGGTTGTCTCCTGCTTAAGGGTTCCCAGAACGTGGGCAACTGTAGGGTTCCATCCTGTCCCAGCTATAGAGGTCAAGCCATGGGTCCTGGCACCAGTTCCAGTTACATCTGGCAGGAAGGAGGGGCACACCTTTCTTTCTTTCTTTTCTTTTCTTTTCTTTTTTTTTTTTTTTAAGGTATTTTTAAATTCATTTCAGAGAGAGAGAGCACACAAGTGTGCAATCGTGAGTGGGGGCAGGGGCAGAGGGAGAAACAAGCTTCCTACTCAGGGAGCCTGATCTGGGGCTCAATCCCGGGACTGTGGGATCATGACCTGAGCTGAAATCAGACACTTAACTGACTGAGCCTCCAGGAGCCCCAGGGGAACATCTTCCTATTTTCACAAAGGCTCAGTGTATTTATCCGGGCTTTATCTCACTGTGGAGAAAAGAAGGAAAGAGGAGCAGGCAGAGGGAGAGAGGAGGAAGGCAAAGAAAGAGGAAAACCCTCCGTGGGTTGTTGGTAGAAGAGAGGGTTGTAAAGGCAGGAAGAAAGAAAGAAGAGAGGTAGATTTCTCTCCTAAGTCAGGCCTGGAGGGACATTGCTCAGTCCATGGTCGGCAGATTTTTTCTGGAAAGGGCCAGATAGTAAATATTTTTTTTTTTTTTTTTTATTTTAAGGGCCCCCTGGTCTCTAAAACAACCCTCAAATGCTGTCATTGCAAGGGACATTACCTAAACAGAAGGATATACCTCAATACCAATTAAACACTACTGACAAAAGCCGGCAGCTGGTGCATAGGCTGTCGTTTGCTGACCCCCGAGTTTTCACCCACAGTTACCAGCCACACAGCTGAGCATCTCGGCACCTCATCAGCCAAGTTCTTCGTGATTTCACGTGCATCAACTCATTGAGTTCCCCCAACCAGTCCTGTGATGGAGGCCCTGTTTTCCTCATTTTACCTGTTTTCTCACTTTCTTATTTCTCATTTTACCAATGAAATTGAGATTCAGACACGTGCTTGACTAGTTTTTCTGTGAGGGTGCCTGGGTCTTTGGGTTGTGTTTTTACATTTTTAACCCCCGTAATGATTCTCCGCTCTGGCGTATGTCACAGGTGCCCAATTCTGCATGTAGGGAGTGGGAGTCTCAGGGAAGGTGAATGACGTACTCAGGAGCTGTCAGCAGATGGTGCGGGTGGAGAACAGAACGCGCTTGTCCTGAACCCTATCCCCACTCTCTGTCCTGGCTTATTGAATCTGGCTGGTCCCAGAATTATTTCAAATATTTTTTTTTAAACTAAGAAAAACATATTTTCTCTGAGCTATTGAAATGAAATGATTACCTTGAATATTGTGAGAAACTGGCTGAATGCCGGAGAGAACAATGTCATTCTAATTCGGTAGGTTTTCAAGTCTTCTTGTATAGATCACTGGGAGTGGGGGCTGTATTTTTCTTTTCAACCACGTGCGGCATATTTGCAACCTGAGATGACGGCTTTAGAAATCTGAGGTGAGTCTATCTTCAAGTAAACCTAGTTTTCAGTAGCATCCAGCGGTCCTAATCCATTCGTTGTGACCATTAAAACCAATGCCTAGAACAGTGAGCTTCACAGCTCAGGGATAAATGGAACCTTCCTTATGATCGAAATGGGGGCTCTATCCCACAGCTGGTTTCCTTCCTTCCCTTTGTGAGGGTCTGTGAGCACAGCAGGGGTCAGACGGTAGACAAGGAGGGGACACAGGACTCCCAGGTCAAGCTGAGAAGCAGAGAGGTCAAGCTGAGAAGCAGAGAGGTCTTCAGAAACCTTCTTTTCCTCCCCATTTCATCCCATCCAGTCCCGCTTCATCCCCTCAGTTAAGTTCAGCCTTGTTCTGGGGTAGACACTGTGGGGAGAAGGAGCGATCACAGCAGGAAACACCTGCTTTGGCGTCAAGCCTGGATCGAGGTCTCAAGGTGTGCAACCATAAGGTCTTTATTTAATCCCACTGAACGTGAATATTTTCATCTGTTAAGTGGGAGAAGTGACCCTTGGAGTCCTGAAGTAGAATTCAGAGCAGGTGAGGTGCGTATAACATGGCCGACTCACGGCCCATGTTAGGAAATATTACTTCACTCTTCCCTTTGCTCTCAAAGAAATACACTATGGGTGAGACACCATCACCGATTTAAGAGACTAGATTAGTGCTCAAGTCAAGGAAAGCTGTGGGAGCAGCTCTCACACAGAAAATAGCATCTTACCTGGGAAAAGCAAGGCAGGGGTATGACCTGGACGGTCAAGGAAAATGGAGGGGACATTTGAGGAGACAGAAGATTCCAAGGCAGTGACTGCAGCAGCATAAGAGGAATTTGCTCTTTATTATTATCTTTTAAATATTTATTTAAATTCTGGTTGATTAACATACAGTGCCATATTGGTTTCAGGAGTAGAATTCAGTGGTTCATCACTTACATACAACACCCAGTGCTTGTTAAAATCCATCCAGTGTCTATGAACCGGATCCTGTGCACTGGTCTGGGTGCTAGTGGTGAGCAAGACTGACAAGGCTCCTCCTTCATGGAGTTGAAATCTCGTCAGGGCAGTAGACACTAAGCAGATGAACTGATAAAGGGAACATCTCAGTAAACAATAAATGTCATCAGATAATGGGTAGCATGGGCATGAATGAAATCGGAATGGACTGCTTATTTAGATCGGGGAGACAGGGGATTCTTACGGAAAGGAATGTTTTGAGCTGAGAGCCACATGGTATGAAGGAAGCATATGGGGAGCTGGGGGCGGAGAGCTCCTGGTAAAGTGAGAGCCGTTAAGGCTCAGGTAGGCTGTGAGTGATAGAAGGAAAGAAATACATCCCATGTGCTTGGAAGGCGGGGGAATGGGACCCGAGACAGAATGATGGGTACGATCTGGGTCTCGTGGGGCCATTTAGGGCCACAGCAAGGGGTTTGAATTTCACTGTTAGCATAATGGAGACTTTTTAAGGAGGCAAGTGGCATGATCTAAGATCTAGGAGAAATGGGCTCTCGAGGGGCAGAAGTGAAAACGGGCAGTGTGTCATCAAGGTTGTGAGTTTTCCAGCTGTAGGTGATGGTGGTTGGGCTAGATGGTTAGCCATGACCATGGAAGGGCATAAACCTCACATTTTTAAACAGAGCTCACATGGTTTGCTGATGTAATGAAGGATGGTTCAGACTAGGAGTAGAAAAGAGGAAGTGAGGATTGCATTAAAAAAGAGTGACAAAGGTGTAGGGGACCCAGGATGTGATGCTGCCTGTATATATAAGATAACTGAGAAGATCATAAATTTACTGACATGATGTGATTTATCAAATGCATTCCCCAGTGTCTTTACAATACATAAAGCACTCCCATGTTCATTTGCTTTTTTTTTCTTTTTATTTAAATCCAATTCAGTTAACATACTATAACATATATTTTTAGTTTCAGGGGTATAATCCTGTGATTCATCAGTTGCATACAACACGCCGTGCTCTATTCCATCAAGTGCCCTCCTTAATGTCCCCAACCCAGTGACTCTAAACCACCCCCCCACCTCCACTCCAGGAACCCTCAGTGTGATTCCTAAACTGAGGGTTTACTCACAGATGGTTGTCAGACCTATGTAAGAAAATGAGAGACAACCCTCTGTGAGTAGAGATTATGGGCACCCATTTTATGTATAAGGAAACTGAGTCCCAAAAAGGACAAAAGCCTTGCCCAGGTTCATTCGTGCAAGTGCAAGGGCTCAGGGCTTAAGGCAAGTCTCCTGATATTGGATCCTCTGCACATCTTGTTACAACACAGTGCTGATTAATTTACAAAACCTAGAAACTGAAGTCCATTCCCTACAATGTATCCATTCAAAAAATAGAGTAGGGTAATGCAAAGAACCAGGACTGTTAGTGAAACCTGCGTTCACAGCCTCAATCTATCAAATACTGATCCTGTAATCTTAAGCAAAATTTTAGCCTCTACCTCAATTTTATGTGTAAACTACAGTTCTTGTACTCAAAGCAGAAGGTTGCTGTGATTCAGTGGTTTATATAAACTACCTAGTGTAGTGTCTGATACTTATATCGCTTACCCTTAATTTTCTAGGAACCAATAAAACAAGAAAATTTGTAGCTCAATAGTATTATGCCTTTATGTGTCTGGTGTCAGCACAGTTAAACTTCTTACCTCTATCAATATGACTAATGACCTACTCTAACAGCAATAATGATCCCATTAATGATAGTGTTGATAAAAATTACAATAAAAAGCTTTAATCAAAGAAGGCATATTTCCCTATGGAATTACAAATATTTCTATTGGCTATGATTCAACACGCCTTTGCAAGTCAATCTGTGGAAAATACTATAATAATAGTCATAGCTAGTAGTTATTAAGTTTGTTGATATGCCTGGTATTGTGTTAAATTCCACATATATTCATTTCTCCCTCACAACAAAACTCTGAGTATCGGATTCTGTTATTTCCCTCATTTTATAGATGATGGGACGGAACACAGAGAAGGTGCATAGCTCGTCCAAAGTTACATACTTCAGTTGTCAAAATTAGTGTGTGACATGTGTAGTTGTAGACTCTGTTCTTGGGTGTCCACAGTGTTTCGTAACAAGAAGGAAGGGTTAGCGCTTGTCTTGTGCTGTGTATGCTGTCCGTCTTCAGTTAGATGTTATTAGCTGCCCAAATGCCACCTTCCCTCTTAAAGAGCTCCTGCCTGTGTGCGCATCCTTGGTTCACAACGCCCAGATACTAAGCAGTGCTGGAAAGAACATGCTTTGTCAATAGAGAATTCTGACCTGGTATCTTCTCTTCTGTGCAAACCCCCAAATTCTTAAATTTGTCCCAGGACAATAGGTCATTTATGTGTTAAATGTGTCTCTAATCACCAAACCTTAGTAATTCATAATACCTAACATTTCTGGATTTTCTTTTTCTCTTAAATGAAAGTTATCTGAGGATTTAAAAAGGACATAGTTCAATGGTCCACAGGAAGATAAAGCTCAGAGTTCTTATTGCAATATAACTATTATTTAATTTATTTAATGGATGTTTTATATGCATGTAGGAAATGCAGAGTGTAGGGGCCAACTGCACAACCAGTTCTGAGCACCTTCTATTTGTCAAAGCCAGTTGGGTATGAATGGTGTTGAGATTGTATTCAAACTTTCAGTGATTTGTAGATGGGATGTTTACAAAGACTTAAATATTTTCCACTGTGATTTTTGCCGTGAACTTCACCCAGATCCAAACACCAGAGTTCATTACCTACTGGATGTCTCTATTTTTTTTTTTTTTTTAAGATTTTGCTTATTTATTTGAAAGACAGAGATCACAAGCAGGCAAAAAGGCAGGTGGAGAAAGAGGAAGGGAAGCAGGCTCCCTGCTGACCCCGACGCTGGGCTCGATCCCAGGACCCTGGGATCATGAGCCAAGCGGAAGGCAGAGGCTTTAACCCACTGAGCCACCCAGGCATCCCTGGATGTCTCTATTTATTATAAATTTGTTTCCTCTTTGTCCAAATGCTGGCATTGTCTTGGATCCAATGAACCCAAACATTGTGTTTTGTATGATGGAGTTGTCCAACATGGGCCTTTTTCATGCCACCGCTTATATTTCCCTTTTCCCAAATGGCTATACTCTCATCTAAGAATGTTACTCTTTTGGGTTCCTGCACCCAATTCCTCTGTGTGTGTGTATGTGTGTGTGTGTGTATGTGTGTGTAGACTTCCCCCACCAACAACCCATTCTCAGATACTAGCAGGGTGTCCAAAAATTCAGTTCAGTTCTGACACTCTCTGCCTGGAGATACCATCAGGTCCCACAGATGAAGGATTCTGTCCTGTGGGTCTGCCCTCCACCCTCTGCCGACACACACACTTCAGATGCTAGTTGCCAGTCCAGAGATTGCTACTTGTGCTTCTGACCCACTTGCTATAAGCCAGAGGTTTCCATGACCTGTCCAAGGGTTTAATTAATTTGCTAGAGTGCCTCATAGAACTTGGAGAAGGTTTCTAATGACTAGATCACCAGTTTACTATAAAAGGATGGAACTCAGGAACAGCCAGATGGGAGAGATGACCAGGGCAAGGTGTGGGGAAGGGGTGTGGGGCTTCCAAGTCCTTTCTAGTCGTGCTCTACCTGCACCTCTAAGAGTTCACTGGCCAAGGGAGCTCTCACAACGCTGTCCTTTTGGGGTTTTGTGGAGGACTCACTATTGGGGTAGGCATGATTATTAAATTAAATTAAATTAAATTAAATGATTATTAAATTATTGGCCATTAGGTATCGATTCCACCTCCAGGTCAAGGGGGTGGGACTGAAAGTTTCAACCCTCTAATCATGTGGTTTGTTCTCCTGGTAACCAGCCCCCATCCTTAAGAGAGCCCAAAAGGCACCTCATTAGCATAACAAAAGACAACTTTATCTCTCACACATTTCAAGAGTTTTATTTTTTTAAAAAAGAGTGAACATAATAGTGCTGATCATTTTGTGTTGATCTTGTTTAATCTTTGAAGCTATGCTTTAGGTCATCTTATTGTCTTAAAAGATCAGTGCACCAACCAATAAGCATATGAGGCCCTCAAATATAAGAGAACATTCCAACGGCCACAAGTCTTGAAGGCTCACAGCTGAGTTCTGGGAACCCACTTGGACCTGACTTCTTACCAGCAAGCTAGTCTGTGGTGCTTTTGGTACAAATTGTCTTAGAATGCATGTCCTCAGTATAGATAATAATAGTGCTTGTATTTTTTATAGATTTTAATTTTGATTTTCACATTAAAGAATGTATTGTCACTTAGCTGTCTGTCTTCTCTAAAGCTGACCGAGTGGGGAGTTCTTGGGCTTCAGAGTCAGGGAAACCTGTGTAGGAAATCTCACTCCATTTTTTAGGTGTATGATCCTAGGCAAGGTTCTTCGCTTTTTAGACTCAGTTTTTAATCTGTAAAACAAGGTTAGTAGTGTCTGTTTGGGGGACTTTAAAGGAAGGCATAAACTAACCTATGTCAAGGTCTCAGCCAGATGTCAGGAACAAGGTCATTCTCAGTCAGTTCCATGGACCTGGCTGTTCAAGGGCCAATTCACTGCAGAAAGAGTCTCCAATGGGAATGAGTTTTGGTTCTCTTTCTGTCATCTCTCTTACCCTGTCTTTTGGTTTGTACTGTTTCTTGGCAAGATATCTCAACTTATGTTGAATTTAACTGTTCACGCAGAGAGGATTGAAACAACCCAGGCTAGAAGATTCCTGAGGCTGACCACGAGATGTCCAGCTAAGTGCTGGTTTTGGGGGATGTTTGTTATGCAGTGAAAGCTCGGCAATGAAGCAGAATGTTACATGTTGGTAAGAACAGCATGATTATTATGGCCTTGTAGGGTGCCTTCAAGGACCAAAAACTCTTCAAGGAGAAGCTACCTGTGGAAGGGTATTTAAACAGAGAATTCCATGCTCACATTTTCTCTTTTAAGTAAGATCACTCCTTTGCCCATAAGAATACCAGACTGCAAGGGGGAAGTTCCTTATCAGGGAGAACAGCCCCAGCAGAGGTCCTGGGGAAGCATGAGAATTTAAGGCAGCTTAGTGCAGTGGGGAGAGGGAAGACATGCGTCTGAGCTGCTGGGGAATACAGAATTATCCCTTCTGGTATATGCCTCCTGTTTTCCCCCACTTCAAGTTCAAACTGTTTCCTCTAATATTTCTAGGGAACTTTGTTCTCTTACAACAGGAGCTCCTGCTATCTCTGTGCTGGCCTGCCCCCCTGGCCCCACACAACCCCGACACAGCAAGAGCTGTATCTCCTCCTGGATCCTGACATTCCTCACTCAGTTGTTCTGCTAGGGGCTTTATAAACATCATACAAATAAGTCAAAATGACCTTAAAGTGAGTTATGCTGTCCTCAATTCGTTTGTCATCTTTTGTCTCTTCTAGGAAATAAAGCATCTCCTTGCAACATCTCAGAGTTTGGGCGCTCCCCGCAGGGTCTCTGATTTGGCTGACTAAACACCTCATCGTTCTGGGGACTAGGTACCACATAGCTCTCCCCCTACCTGTTTTTCTTCTCATCTTCAAGTTCAACTGTCAGTGTCTGTGGTGTTTCAAGTCATGCCACTCGGCGTCTGAAAGCAGCCGGCTCTAATATATTTGGTCAGGGAGACATGGGTACTTTCCATCCCGAGACTCACCGCTCCAGAAAATTAGACGTGAATTCCATACACAGAATATCTCTGCAAAGAAAATGGTTCTATTACTTCATCTCTGGATGGAGTGGAGCCTCCAACCCCCGTGAAGGGTTTCTGTCTCTGTTCGATCTGTCCCTTGACGGATCGAATCATTGCCAAGACGGCTGCCGTGGTCATCTCTCAATTCTCTAAAACTGCCGTTTTCAGTCAGGGGTGAGAGCTAGCCATGAAATCAAGAAATGCTAAGGAGGGCCACGAGCTGGAGGGATGAAGGGGGCGATTTCAGAATTAACCGGCTGCGGCGAACTCGGTTGAGGCTAACTGCGTCTTGGAATATTTGCCTAAACATAGGCCACATAGTTTTCTTCTGGGTTTTATGAGGCGCATCTGTAGACTGTGTGTCTGTGTGTCTGTGGCAGCAGGCAGATGATGAGGAAGAGAAGAGGCAAGGAGAGAAGGAAAGGAGAAAGGACATGGAATGGGGTGTGGGGAGACGTGTATTCCTTTTAGGTAAAGGAGCTTTTCCTTCCATTGTGAAGTCTTCCACCTCATGGCATTTCCCAGCTGGGTGACCACAGGCCAAGCTGACCTTTCTGGTTCTCGGTGAGATGTTCGCCAAGTGGGATGATTTCTGCAAGTTCTCTTTGGCCTACTGGGTGATTGATGCCTTTACTCCAAGTGGAATCACCGGTACCCTCTCTGTTTATGTCAGGGGTATTTCAGGTTCTTGATGCATTTTTGTTGAATGAATGATCAAATAAGTGTGGAACTCAAAGGCATTGAGCTAGGTTGAAAATCTTTGACTTTTGTTAAAATCACATGCACGGATATTTAAGTTTTTTGTTTTGTTTTGTTTTGTTTTGTTTTTTCAATTTTTTGTGCTGTGAAGGGTCTGGTGGGGCACTGGGCTGTGACTACACTGAAATGTAAACACACCATTAGTATGCCCAGGCAAGGCAGACGCTACTTTCCAGAAATATGTTACAGATGGTTACCCTGCATAGCCTGTGTAATGTTCTGCCAAGAAAGCAGGTGACAATCAACAGCTACTCAAGCACTGTTTATTTTAAGAAATCATGCTACATTGTATTCAATATATTGCATGCAAGACTATTTCATATATGTTATTTTTAAAATAAGTGGACATTTCTGCTGTTTAGTTACTCTATACATAGCATACATTTGATTTTGTGGTACAAAGAACTTCCAAGTCACAGTTGAAAAGTTCACTATATGGATAAAGTCAATCCTATTTTTTAAGCTTTTTTTTCATTAAAATGTACTTTTTCACTACAGTCTATACCTGAAACTAATATAATATTGTATGTTAACTAACTGAAATTAAAATAAAAACTCAAAAATTTATTTTTTAAGTAGGCAATATATTTATCTAGTTTAAAATATTTTTAAAAATCTGCAAAGATATGAACACAGAAGTCTAGTTTCCATAATGGATCACCAACACCTGGCCTATCCCATTTTTATAAGCTTTGTTGAGGTATATTGATATATACTAGGATGGCCCATATTTAATGTATACATTTTGATGAATTTGGACCTATGCAAACACCCATGATACCATCACCATAATCAAAATACTAAGAATATCCATCATCTCCCCAAATTCCCCTTTGTTCTTTCACATGTGTGTATTTGTGTGTGTGCTTTTGGTAAGAACGTTAACCATGGGATCTATCCACTTAACATATATGGTTTTTAAGATTTTATTTTAAAAAAAAAATGTCTACACCTGAACCTGGGGCTTAAATTCACAACCTTGAGATCAAGAATCCCATGTTCCACTGGCTGAGCCAGCCAGATGCCCCACTACTTAACGTATTTTAAAGTGGATGACCTTTTATTATTAAGGGTAGATACTGTGTTGTCCGGCAGATCTCTGGATCTCTACACTGTTTTCATTTTGTTGAACTGAAACTTTACGCCTGCTGGTTTGTAACTCCCCATTTCTGCCTCCTTGTAGCCCCTGGCAACCACCACTCTATTCTCTGCTTCTGTGAGTTTGGCTAATTTCGATTCCTCCTGTAAATGGAATTGTGTAATGTTTGTCTTCTGCGACTGACTTATTTCATAGCATAATGTCCTCTGGGATCATCCAAACATTAAAATTTGGGTTGTTCTGAACTTGGCTATTGTGAACCATGCTGCAGTGAACACGGAGGGGGGTGGGCAAGTGTCTCAGAGAAAGTCATTGTCTTTGGGCTTCTTGTAGTCTTTCTTCAAGGTGTGCCAGGACAGGGGGCTAAGAATGCTTTTACTCAGACCATTTCTCAGTGTGGGTTTTTTTTTTTTTTTTAAATATTTTATTTATTTATTTGACAGAGAGAAATCACAAGCAGACGGAGAGGCAGGCAGAGAGAGAGGAGGAAGCAGGCTCCCTGCTGAGCAGAGAGCCCAATGCGGGACTCGATCCCAGGACCCTGAGATCATGACCTGAGCCGAAGGCAGCGGCTTAACCCACTGAGCCACCCAGGCGCCCCTCTCCGTGTTGTTTTTGTAGCTGGTGACCTTGAGAGATGAGGTAACATTTCCTCCCTGACCTAGTTTATTTACATCCTGCTTCAGAAGTAACAGAATTCCCGGGTCCTTCTCTTTCTCTGTCTGCTTCTCTGCCTACGTATGATCTGTCTGTCAAATAAAATCTTAAAAAAAAAAAAAAAAAAAAAGTAACAGAATTCCCAACCCAGGTATTCCTTAGATTTAAAACAAACCCACTGTGTGTGTAACCATAATCTGGGCCATATTATGCTCGCCTCCCCATGGGATTGGGGGGGGAGGTGGTGAGGGGGTTGGGGGGGGCAAGAGAAACAAAGCTAATGTGATGATGATAATGCCACTTGCTTTCCCATGGGTGGTGAAGTCCTTCACCTCCAACTCGGGCATCTTCTGTCTTCTGCCAACATTCATGCAATAGTTACAAGCTAACTCTGTAAGGAGGGGAAAATGCAATCTCGAAACCAATACCCTGTTGGTATGAAGCGATACAGGGTAATTCTGCAAACTTCTTCTTCCTCTTCCATCTCCTCCTCCTTTCTCTTCTTCTTTGCAGGGTATAGTTCACCTTGCCAAGAGCTTGGAACCAACCAGGACAAAATCAGCATACAAACTGGCAGATACGGCTCAGCTAAAATGCCCTCCACACCATTGTGAAGTGTTGATGGGAGTACTTGAGACTAACTGAAGTCAGGTGGCTAGTCATTCTTGCCATCTAGACCACGCTCTTTAAATATTTTTATGCCTTTATTCTAATTTATTCTATCATTGTCCACCAAAGAGAGCGACTGTAGGAACTATGTAAACCTTGTAATTTCCTCAAGCTCATTTTATTTTGTTAACTGCTTTCCCAGCGGGAACAGCAGTTAAATCTTTACCATGCAGAATTTTGGATATTTGGATATTTTGGGAGGGGACCTATGAAATATCTGGAGAAAGAAGGAAGGATATCAATAGGGACAATATTCTACCTCATATTCTTATTTGGGGAGATTGATTTGACCTCAGGGCAGTTTTCAGATTAGCGCCCCCCCCCCAACCTGGACAGACTCACTGGACACAGTAGTTGTCTGGAGTGAGGGCTTTAGCTTTCTCTCTTCTCAAATTTTCTCTGCAGGACACACATTTTTTTTTTTTTTTTTTTTTTTTAATGGTTAAAAGAAGTTAGGGGATCTAGTGACAGGAATCTTGATCTTTTTTTTTTTTTTAAAGATTTTATTTATTTATTTGACAGAGAGATCACAAGTAGATGGAGAGGCAGGCAGAGAGAGAAGGGGAGGGGGAAACAGGCTCCTCGCTGAGCAGAGAGCCCGACGCAGGACTCGATCCCAGGACCCTGAGACCACGACCCGAGCTGAAGGCAGCGGCCCTAACCCACCGAGCCACCCAGGCACAATCTTGATCTTGACTTGACCTCATCATTTCTAGGTCTTGATTCTACGAAAGCCACCTCACCCCTCTAAGACTCAATTTTCTTACCTATAAATGAGGGAAACTATGCTCAGCCACAGGGAGGTTAGGAAGTTTCAAGATGATGCATGAGAAATCCTAATGCTGACATGCTCGCAGAGATGGGAGAGTTGTCTGACTTCTTTCCTGAATGTACTTTGTCCCAGATGCGATCCCTGTCCTGTTCCTCTATCCCACGTCCTACCATGCCAGGTGCCCTCACGGACTTCTAAATATCAGTAACTGAATTTCATGGTTGGGGGACTTCTCCAGAGCTGGGTGGTGGGGGCGGCAAGCCATATGCATGACGGACCCCTAGCTGCCGCAAGCAAGGACGGAGAAGAGTCGGTGTATAAAACATCCAGTTGCTTGGCTCTCAAGATGTATCACTCCCAGGCATTTCCCAGGCACACCCCCTGGGATTTCCCTGTGTCCAGTCACCCATAGTGACAGGAGAACTCATTCTTTACTACTTGACTCTTCATGTTCTCACTGCCCTGGTTTGCTGCATCTTCCAAATGAACTACTTGCCCTTGAGTCCTTGCCTTAAGGAGGACAGTTCCTTGGTCCCCAGGCCTGGGTCCTTCCCATTCACCACTCCTTTTCCTATGCGAGCATTTGTAGGAAAGTAGGTATGCTCCTCGTCCTAAACAAACTTACCCCATCTGCTGCTGCTGCCTAAAACAAAACAAAACTCACCCTGCCCCCTCCACACACATACACACAAAGAAGAAAATCCTGTGTTGGAGCACAGAGTGGTTTTTGTCACACTGAACCTGAGTCGTATAATGCATTTACGGGCTGGTGGCAGGCATAAGAACACTGAATAAATGATTCTCATACCAAATTCTGCAAGCTTTCTGTTGGGGAGGAAGGTTGGAAAGCTTAAAAGTCTGACACTGGAAAACAGAGAAAACCCTGGGAGAAGCAAAAGACAGAACATAGGAGTTCAAGATAGCCCACTGCCCTGTCTAGAGATTGTGAGACGCAGGCTGGTTCATTTTTAATCATGGCTGCTTTCATGTAGAGAGGGGTTAAGAGTTTACATAAAACATCAAAGCACTTTATATTTCATTTATTAAGTTGTTTACTGCCTCGGGTACCTGGGTGGTTTGGTTGGTTGAGTATTTAACTCAAGTTTTGACTCAGGTCACGATCTCAGAGTTGTGAGATTGAGCCCCGCCTGTAAGATGCTCTCTCTCATTCTCCTCTACCCTCCCCCCACGACTTGCATGTGTATGTGTTCTCTTTCTCTCTAAAAAGATAAAAATGCTTACAACCTCTATCTACGCTAACAAATATTTTTCAAGGCCATACTATGCAGAATACAGTATGAATAGCGGGGGACAAAAACAAAAATGCAAAAAATACAAACAAACACAAAGGGAGGTGTCTGGAGACAGGAGAGCTCATGCCTTACTAGTTGACTCTTCGTGTTCTCACTGCCCTGGTTTGCTGCATCTTCCAAATGATCTACTTGCCCTTGAGTCCTTGCCTTCAGGAGGACTCTTCAGAGAGTCATGCTCTAGTTTAGGGAGGAGAGAACATAAATAATTGTATACTATATTGTCACAGAGTAACCTTATGTAACATTGTAATTTTGTAATTGTGTACTGTGTTGTCCTAAGGGCAGTGAGGTGGAGGGGGTACGCAGAGAGAGACATGCAGCAGGAACATCGCAGTTTTAAGGGCTGGGCAGATGGCCATCTAATGGGATGGCCAGAAAAGCTTTCTCCTAAAGTGACATTTGAGCAGAGACCTGAAGGGACGGAGAGAATAATCCGCACATATGTCCGAGTGTAAGGGGAGGTGGGGACCATGGAGAGGAATACAGATGAGAACCCTGTGGCCAGAACCCAAACCGAAGGGGGCCCATGCTTCTGGGTGGCCAGGGAACACAGGAGATGTGAGGAGAGGCGAGGGGTGGTGGGGAGCTGAGAGGGAGGCTGGCATACTGGAGAAATGCAGTGTGTCTGAAGCCTTTGTGACAGGAAGGTCCCCAGCAGAGGTCAGATACAGAAGGAGGAGGCTAAAGGTGCCGGGGCAGACAAAAATCAGTTCAGATGAGACCGTGAAAGGATAGTGCGCAGCACAGAGGCACAGGTAGGCTGCACAGGTGTGAGGAGAGTTGGTCAGGAGGCAATGGGGAGCTCTGTGCAGTGGAGCAGACAGAGGCCAGATCTGGCTGTGGAGCGGAGTTTATCTGGGACAAAGCTTTTGAAGCCCATCAGAATACTTCTTCTACCCACAAGCATGCGGGGTGGTTGATGTTAGCCTTTGTCTACCTCCCTAGGGATTGGCAGAAATTGAGAGGGTCAGGGGACCTTTGTTGTCATGGGCTCCAAGTCTCCAAAACAGAACTAATGGCCTTAATAAGATGCAGAACAAGTAGTATCTGGGGATTCAGTCCCAGTCCCTCCTCTTAGATGGGAACTTCAAAATTCCAGTTGTATTTCTTGCAGCTTTCTGATTTTTTTGTCTGACTTGAATTACAAGGTTGGAAACAGCCATTCCCCACCCCCACCCCCCATTTGAAGGATACGGTGCAGGATCTATTTCAGTCCTACACCCAGGTAGAGCGTTGGGACTATTTTGTTGCTTTTAGTTATTTCATGTTGTTCTTTTGAGCAAGAGGAAGGGAAAGGGACACTGACAAAGACTGAAAACTTAAATCTAGGTGGAAGCAGACTGTCACTGAGATGAGGAGGGCACTGGCTCTGGCTTGGACTCTGGCATGCCGTGTGGTCTTGGGCATACCCTCAAGTCCTTGCTGGATCCAAATTTCTGGAACATGAAATGTGGTTCTGGAACAGATGCTCTCCGATCTCCTTTCTGGCTCTGATATTCAGGATTCCAAGTAGAAATGCCCAGATGCTATTGAAAAATGTGAACATATGGATGAATTTCTGACCTGCTGGCACAGGAGCTGCCTCCTCAGTTACCAGGCAGAATGAGCTCGTTACCCAGGATTGCACAGATGTCTCAGGTCTTCAGTAGGCAAAATGTTTGGATCACAATTTCTTAACACCTTTTCAAAATATTTTGCTTTGTCTGTCCTTTGGTTCCCATGCCCTTCAATTTTCTGTGGTGGAAGAGTAAAATGGAGGGGTGGGGAAGAAAGAAAATTACTGTCACTTCTTAAGGAAACAACACTGTCTTCTGTAGTGTTCTCCAGAAAGTCTTGCAAACGCTTTAACTTCACATAAAGAAGCATTTAGAGTGGTCTGTTAAGTGTTCAGCTCCATGCCAGGAGCCGGGGTGACAAAGGTTAATAACACATGAGTTCCATCAGGCAAGAGCTTGTGATTTCCTATAGAGGAGGGACCCCGACAGATTGTAGCCTGCTAACTGTTACAAGAACGGAAAGCAAAATTCTGTGGGAACTCCAAATGGCCCTTAACCTGGTTTGAGGGTTAAAATGTCTGCTCCAAGCACCTCCCTTGTTTGCTTTGTGGACGTGATAAGGTCATACGCAGAGAAGTACGATGAAAATGTGTGATGAGGAACAAGTCTTAATTGTTACAATACAAATTTTCCAAATTTTCTCAAAACATGAACCATGTGAACACCTTGCTAAGGCTCTTCTGAAGTCTTGCAGGAAATTTAAGCTTTATTAACACCCCCAAAACTTACCCAGGAATGGCTGCATAATTTACAAGATCCAGTGCAAAATGAAAATGTGGGGTCCTGTGTTCTAAAATCATAAAGTGCTATCAAAATGCTCAATGAGTATACTCAGACTGTAAGCATCAGAAAAATACTCCCTAAAGACATTGAGCCTATGCTTATAGGTGATGACAGACAAACATGTCATGAGCTCAGGTGTGGACAGTCTTATCTTTTTTACTGGCTGTCAGTTATGATATTTCCAGAGAAGATCACCAGGAAGGATCCACAAGCTCGAAAACCAACTCTTGTGCAGGAATGAGAAAGCATTTATGGTTGGACATCCTCTGAACTAATTACCCATTTTTCTCTGACACCTGACTTTGGACCTCCATCCGCATCCTCTGTCTTTGTTTCTCCCAGTTACTAGGGAGCCATATTGTATCAGACACTAATCTAGATTAGTAAAGTGCTTCGGGAAAATGGGGACCTGCTGGGACACAGAGCATGCTGGGACCCGCCCCAGGAGACTGTACTGATCCTTAGTTAACACTGGGAAATCTAGGAGGAATCCAAGGCCAACAAAATCGTCACCGGGGTCTCATTCCTTACACTCATCATTTGGCCTGTTGAGTATCAGAGATTAATTTTAAGATTGACACCTCTGAAATACCTTCTGAATCTCTCCTGATTGGATTAGAAACTTGGCCAGATAGACAGATGTCAGATCCATAGATGGACGTCAGTTAATCCAATTTTAGAGAGCTGAAAAAGGCAGAACCTGGAGCAATGCAGGAGCTCTAAGGATCAGGTCAGACATCACGTGTGTCCCCCATCCCTGTGGATGGGCAAGGAGTTCTCCTGATGGGCTCTTCCTCTTGAGAGGCATGTGGCAACACAGTTCTTGATTTGAATGCAGGTTCAATGAATTTTGTGCTGTGAAGTATTTGCTACATATTATTGGTAGAAGCTTCATATTCTGTATCTGCAAATCTAAGACAACTACATTAGCTTAGCCTGGGTTTCCCAGAAATAGAACCTGAAACAAAGGTTGAAGTATATTTATTTTGAGAGCAGGGTAAGTATAGGAGCCAAGCTCTGAAATAGGAAAAGCCAAAGTAAGGACGCATTATGGAGTTGAAAGACTGGTCCCTTGTAAACATGTTAAGAGCCTTAAGAAAAGGACCTCAGGACCTCCATTCAAAAGAAGTTGGAAAATATTTATCTATTAATTACTGCATTAGTCTACTCTGGCTGCTATAACAAAATTCTATGACTTAAGCAGCAAACATTTATTTCTGAGTTCTGGAGGCTGGGAATTCAAGATCAAGCTTTGGGGGTTGTCAAGGGCTCTCTTCCTGGTTTGCAGATGACCTTCTTGACAAGTTCTCACATGGCAGAGAGTGAGAGAGAGAGAGCTGGCTAGTTCTCTTGCTTCTTTTTTTAAGGGCACTAATCATATCAGAAGGACCTCACCCTCATGAGCTCATCCAAATTTAATAACCTCCAAAAGCCTGACTCTGAAAAATGATCACTTTGGGGGTTAGGGCTTCAATAAATGAATTTTGAAGGATAGAAACATTCCGTTCATAACAGCTCCCACTCATCTTTACTCAGTTTCACTCCTTGGGGTTTTAACTATTCTGCACTTCTAATCTGCATGTAATAGTCTCCCTGTGGATTCTTGCGATGCTTCTTGCAGTAATGTCAACAGAGAAGCCCCAGGGGATAAGTAAGACTGACAAGGATCTGAGGTGAGGTGTTGGTGGAGGACACCTTGTAGTACAGGTCCCTGCAGCAGTGGTAAGAATAAGGGACAGACAATGCTGGGGAGGATATTAAATTTAAAGGTGCAGTTATTGCAAGCAACAAGCAACTCTTTGCAGGTATATTCTGAGTATTAATGTTCAGAAACAAAGGCACAGAGAATCGCCCAGGATTGTATGTGTTAGCTTCCTTCTCCTCTCTTTTCTCTGCAGACATTCCTTATTTCTTGTAAGTAAGGTCCAACACCGTTCGCAGAGCAGCACTTAGAATCAATCTTGAACTATTTACAGATTAGGGAGCCAAAGAGTTCAATGTAATGACAAGATCTATGCAGTTCCTCTTTCTATAAATTGTGTTCTTAATAATTGAAACATTTGTTGAGTCTTAATAATTTCCCAATAACTGTCACCCTAGGAGCCTATATTCAAGCCATATCACAGTGGGCTCATCCCCATGAATGCTCTATATCTCAGTGAGAATGCTTTCAATCTAATTAGTCTGTGCAATTTAATTTGTTCAAGGCAAATCACTGGGGATTAATTGAATTCAATTAGACACAAATCAATAGAAATCAATTCCAAATGACTAGCCTCCACATTCATCAATACAGTTAAATTTAAATGAATCTAGAGAAGATTTACCTAAATGGCTGACATGTTTCTAAAATTTACTGCAAATAGCTATGGTATCTGGTTGTTGGTGGAGGTTGGGAGGTTATGTACTGACTCCTAATGGGTTGATGCCATTATTGGGGTTGGGAGAGTACATATGGAAAAATAAATATAGGATATTCTCTGTAGTTTTTGAGAAGTTCATAAATAGGTGGTTCATCTTCCCAACACCCAGAAGAAGTAGTTCAGACTAAGTTTATCTTCAAAGGTAAAGCTGTTATGTTGGGCGTGACCTTCCTATAGATCACCAGAATGCTAGGATGTAAATGTCTATCTGATGACGTATGAATGTCTCTACTTCCTGTGAGCTCTCCTCTCCCACCTGCAGCAATGGAAAATGTGCCGTCTCTCTGCTTCCTCTTTTGCTCCGCAACTATCTGTTCATCATAGAATGTCCAGAGTGAGCTTTTCTACAACATAATTACAATAGCCAATATTATGAATTGTACAGTGTGCCAGTGTGATTCAGATGGCCATTCGATCCCATGTCATGAAATTCTGCTTTGGACCAATGTCCTACCCACAGTGGGCATCCCCCCTACTTCATTGTTGTTGGAGTCTGGTAACTCAGCTTCTTCCAGTGATGTCGGGTTCCCTATGTTTTGCCTTTGACATTTCCAATCTTACGTTTTGGATCATCGACTCCGGGTGAACTCTAAAATTCTACAACATGTACTTTTAGTCAAGTATCCCACCAACTTGCAGATGAAAGCATTCCTAACCGATTTATTTCTGAGATCCATTGGGCATATAAATAAGGTTTTAGAACTTTTTCAAAAATTTGTTTATTTATGTATTTTTGAGAGACACACCGAGAGAGTGTGTGAACACAAGGTGGGGGGGGAGGGGCAGAGGGAGAACCAGACTCCCCACTGAGAGGGGAGCCTGATTCAGGGGTGGATCCTAGGACCCCAGGATCATGCCCTGAGCTGAAAGCAGATGCTTAAGTGACTGAGCCACCCAGGCGTCCCATATGGGTGTTTAAAATAGAAAATGGGCTTCAGAAGTACAGAGCAATGGATGAATACCTATGTCATGAAAAATGTGCTTCATGTAAAGGCTTAAGAGTTAGGCTTTTGGGATCATGCCTCTAAAGCAGTCAGTTTTCAAGGTGGAAAGTTGTGACTTCTGAATACCTTCATTAATTCACATGTTCTTTCATCAGAAGGACTCAGGATACAATGTAATATTAGACTTGACTTAGACAAAGTAGAGGGGTCTGAAGTTAGTTTCCCTCTAACATGAATCTGCTATCCTAACTTAGCTTCTGGAACTACACAAAATACATAGAAATTTCCAAAAATTGTTCAAACACTTAAAGGTAAATGCCATTCCCTCTTATAGATAAAATATCTGTAGATATTGTCTTAATCCTCATATGACAGTTTCTGTACCCTCAACAAATTGCTACTCTCCTCAGATTTGCACTTAGTAAGTGGTGCCAGACTAAACCCCAAACTCAAGTAGCACATTAGAAAAGGGGGATAGCAGTCCTTTGCTTGGGACACTGATTACATTAAGCAGATTACCTCCAAATACTAACCAAGGGATTTTCGTGTGGAATAGAGAAGGCAGTTGGGTTGCTGTCTATTTTTAAATATTGGCAGGTCTGCCATAGTGGAGTAGAGAAAATATATAACTAGAAGCTTGGAAAAAAATGTATTCAAGTAATAACTTTGTCTTTATTCTAAAATGTGGCCTTGGGAAAGCCACAAAATCATCTTGGTCTCTGTAATTGGAGATACAAAAAACAATATATGATCCCCAGGTTCAGGTGAGGATTGAGATAGATATTTTATGTTTTGTAAAGTGAAATGTGCTGGATTCATGTGAACTGTTTTTAAAAAATTATTGTTTTCTTCTTTTTGAGGCTCCAGCGTACTACAAAGGAAGATATTATTAAGGAGTAGCTGTGAGGTCAACATAACATTGAACTTTCTATCATTTGTCTCTGCCTACTAACTGGCTAGACTATCTTAATGTGAAGTAAATCTCTCACCATAGTAAATGTAGATAGAAATAGAGCCAAGAAAAATTGGTCCAGAATCACATATTGTAGTTGTCATTTTATATTGGTCTCAATTTTACGACATATATTGTCAAGTTGGTTTCACACTATGTGATGCACTCAAAAAATTAAGTAGTTAAGAAGTTAAGTTAGAGAACTGGTTTTTCAAAACATCTTAAGTTCAATATCTTGGGGAGGTAAGACAGGGATTTTTAAAAGTATGTCAAACTCAAAAAGTTGATATCAGTAAAATGGTGGTTTCTGGTCAAGGGCTCCTTAACATGGTTGATATTCTGTATTCAAAGGGAAGTTGGGGAATGCTGGGCAGGAGAGGCAAGGGTGGCTTTAGTTCAGAGAGATGGACCACTGGGCTGATGAGAATGGGTCAACAGCAGCTAGGATATGCCAGAAATTATCTGCACATCAATAGCAAACATATACAGGTCCAAGCTCTTACTCTCCATTCCCAGACATAATGTAGATGGACATGTTATGGGTATAGACAATATGATGGGTAAATGGATATTACAAAATGTGTTTGCTGGAGCTCCTGGGTTGCTCAGTGGGTTAAGCCTCTGCCTTCAGCTCAGGTCATGATCCCAGGGTCCTGGGATCGAGCCCCACATCAGGCTCTCTACTCAGTGGGGAGCCTGCTTCCTCCTCTCTCTGCCTGCCTCTCTGCCTACTTGTGATCTCTGTCTGTCAAATAAATAAGTAAAGTTATTTATTTATTTTAAAAGATTTTATTTATTTATTTGACAGAGAACACAAGTAGCAGAGAGGCAGGAAGGGAGAGAGAGAGAGAGAGAGAGAAGCAGGCTCTGCACTGAGCAGAGAGCCTGATGCGGGGCTTGATCCCAGGGTCCTGGGATCATGACCTGGGCTGAAGGCAGAGGCTTTAACCCGCTGAGCCACCCAGGCGCCCCAAATAAGTAAAGTCTTTTAAAAAAATGTGTTTACTTCTGTGGTTACAGGGGTGCACTGGTTGAAGGAGTGGTTAGTCAGCAAAGAATGCAGGGGGTGGTTTATGGGATCTATGCACAATATACGGAAACTCAGAATTTTGGACATCCTACATTGTACATCAAGGTCAAGGCAACTGTAGCAGATCTAGTACACCTAGCTTGAAAGAGGAAGGATGTTCTAATTCATTGCAGTTGACTTTCCAAGTTAACCCTTGTTAATATTCTGCTGGGTGAGACCATGATGTGTGGTGTCCAAGGGCATGGATTTTTCTTCAGGCACTAGTCTTATCAGATGCTCATTACAGTGGGAAAGTTAACTTGAGTATTTGAAAACTTCAGTATCCTCATTGAGAAAATTAGTATTCCATCATCACTCACTTGACAAAGATCTGATGTGGTTTAAAGAGTTTAAAAAGTGTTTCACTCAGTGTTTGGCACATGGAAACACTCAAAGATGTTAGCTACATAAATTACAACAATAATATAAACAACAAAAACACAAACACTAATAAACCTGGATCATAGGCAGTATAATCACCCTCTGGGTTCTATCAGAACAAACATGTTTCTCCCCTATTTCTGTAAATCTGTGCAACAGCAAACAATTATCACACACAGTTGGTTTTAGAATCCGTAGAGATTTGTATACAGTTTACTTATAATAGCAACTGTGCTGAATGCTACTAATTCCCTCACTTTAGAAAGGAATAACTAAGACTGAGAGAAAGGAAATGACTTGTTCAAGGACATGCAGATAACAGGTGCGAGTAAACTAAGACTTCTCATTTGATATGCGATTTTCCTGAATCAGTGAGGATATTGACATATATGATAGACATGGAATATAGATCCAGGTCTACAAATAAGGATAGATATAGCTAGAGATACAGATATTAGCTATCCTTATTTTCCAATTTGAATATCTTTCCACATTCAGATGTCCCATGCCCACGTGATTTCTCCCTGGATTTCAACCTGAACCTGAATGATTTCAATCATAGTGCATGGAGCGTGAATTCTGCAATGGATTCTAAATAAGATTTAGTATAGTCTATTTAAAAGTATTAAAACAAAACAAAACAAAACAAAACAAAACTTCCTCCAGGTCATTTATAAAATACTGACTTCATTTTTTTTTTAATCTTTTTGGATTTTTAAAAAATCCTTTTGGATTTTTTTTAAGAGTTTTATTTATTTATTTGACAGACAGAGATCATAAGTAGGCAGAGAGGCAGGCAGAGAGAGAGAGAGTGAGGAGGAAGCAGGGTCCCTGCTGAGCAGAGAGCCCAATTCGGGACTTGATCCCAGGACTCTGGGATCATGAACTGAGCCAAACGAAGGCAGAGGCTTAACCCACTGAGCCACCCAGGTGTCCCCTGACTTCATTTTTAAGAGGCAACTGTTTTAACTCATATTTTTGTTACTATCATATGCTTCTTCCATCAGAGTTGATGTGTCCTGATTTTAACTCTATCCTTTCCCAGCTCTTAAAGAGTAACCTAAATTTAGAAGCAATATATATTTCTGTGTGCCCAATAATCAAGTGTTGACATCACAATGGTACCCCTGTAACTGAGCCACCCTAATATCTAGAATTGAATTCATAAATATTAACCACTGTAATGCCATCTCCTATCTATGTTCATACGCTAATGGGAACAGAAGGCAGTTTGAAGCTAGATGAGCTTAATATTTTATTTGCTCTCCTGTTTGTTTGTGTATTCATTTTATAAACATTTATTGAGTGCCTATTCTGTACTCAGGGTCATTCTTGGCAATGTGAATACGGCAGTAAACAAGTCAGACAGGATTGCTATTCTCATCCATCTTACAGGTAGGAAGAGGAGACATTAAATAAATGATAATTTCAAAGCACACCAAATTTTGAGAGGGAAATAGATGTGCATGTGTGTGTGTGTTGTGACTTTTTTTTAAATATATTTTTTTTATTTTCAGCATAACAGTATTCATTATTTTTGCACCACACCCAGTGCTCCATGCAATCCGTGCCCTCTCTAATACCCACCACCTGGTACCCCGACCTCCCACCCCCCACCCCTTCAAATCCCTCCGATTGTTTTTCAGAGTCCATAGTCTCTCATGGTTCACCTCCCCTTCCAATTTCCCCCAACTCCCTTCTCCTCCTTAATTCCCCTTGTCCTCCATGCTATTTGTTATGCTCCACAAATAAGTGAAACCATATGATAATTGACTCTCTCTGCTTGACTTATTTCACTCAGCATAATCTCTTCCAGTCCCGTCCATGTTGCTACAAAAGTTGGGTATTCATCCTTTCTGATGGAGGCATAATACTCCATAGTGTATATGGGCCACATCTTCCTTATCCATTCGTCCGTTGAAGGGCATCTTGGTTCTTTCCACAGTTTGGCGACGGTGGCCATTGCTGCTATGAACACTGGGGTACAGATGGCCCTTCTTTTCACAACATCTGTATCTTTGGGGTAAATACCGAGGAGTGCAATTGCAGGGTCATAGGGAGGCTCTATTTTTAATTTCTTGAGGAATCTCCACACTGCTCTCCAAAGAGGCTGCACCAACTTGCATTCCCACCAACAGTGGAAGAGGGTTCCCCTTTCTTCACATCCTCTCCAACACATGTTGTTTCCTGTCTTGCTAATTTTGGCCATTCTAACTGGTGTAAGGTGATATCTCAATGTAGTTTTAATTTGAATCTCCCTGAGGGCTAGTGATGATGAACATTTTTTCATGTGTCTGATAGCCATTTGTATGTCTTCATTGGAGAATTATCTGTCCATATCTTCTGCCCATTTTTTGATATGCTTGTCTGTTTTGTGTGTGTTCAGTTTGAGGAGTTCTTTATAGATCCTGGATATCAACCTTTTGTCTGTACTGTCATTTGCAAATATCTTCTCCCATTCCGTGGATTGCCTTTGTCTTTTTTGACTGTTTCCTTTGCTGTGCAGAAGCTTTTGATCTTGATGAAGTCCCAAAAGTTCATCTTCCTTTTTGTTTCCTTTGCCTTTGGAGACGTATCTTGAAAGAAGTTGCTGTGGCTGATATCGAAGAGGTTACTGCCTATGTTCTCCTCTAGGATTCTGATGGATTCCTGTCTCACATTGAGGTCTTTTATCCATTTTGAGTTTATCTTTGTGTACGGTGTAAGAGAATGGTCGAGTTTCATTCTTCTACATACAGCTGCCCAGTTTTCCCAGCACCATTTATTGAAGAGACTTTTTTTCCACTGTATATTTTTTCCTGTTTTGTCAAAGATTATTTGACCATAGAGTTGAGGGTTCATATCTGGGCTCTCTACTCTGTTCCACTGGTCTATGTGTCTGTTTTTATGCCAGTGTGTGTGACTTTACACAAAGGAAGAATCTGTCTCAGGGTGAAATTTAGATTGATATTAGAAAACTGTGGAAGATCGCCATTTGAGGAGCCAGGACAAAAGAACGTAGGGAACCATCATCACGGTGTCTCCAATATAGGAACTACATTGCTGTGTTCAAGTAGCAGAAAGGAAGCGAGGGTGTTGGGATCATTGTGGGAAATGGGAGAATACTTAGAGCTGAGGTTAAGACCTTACTTGGGGCTAGATCATGTGGAGTTTTGCAGGCAGGGCAAAGGGTTTGGGTTTTACTGTAAGCATGAAGGCCATGGAAGAATTTTAAACAAAAAAACAAAAAGTACTGAGATATAAAGTTTGTTTATGGAAGATCATTCTAGGGGATAAGGAATTGTGGGTGTTAGGATGGGGAGAGGAAAGATTGGTTAGGAGATCACTGTGTCTTCCGTGTGGAGATGATGATCATTTTGACCAGAGTAATAGTGGTGGTAGAAGGAGAGAACACAATCGATGTGTAGTTAGATCCTAAATGTGGAATGGATATTGGGGGAGAGGGAATGTTAGGGGTAGAAGGTGAGTCTTTTGTTTTCCTATTTAAGCAACTGGCAGGTAAATGGAGCCATTTATTATGATAAGAAATATGTGTTGGTAGAGCAGGTAGCAGGAGTAGGGTGGATAAAGGGCCAAGAGGGAGTCCTAATGGAGCAGAGGAAGTTACAGCAGAGTGGCTGCATTCAGCATGGGTAAGTAGGATCTTGACCATAAATGGTCTTCTAACACATTTTGCGATGTTACTGATAAAATCCTAGTGTAACTTACAAACTGATAGAGCTCGAGAAACGATGACCACGTAAGAGAAGCTCTTGAGTAGGTAAATCGGGATAGAACACTAGGTGCTCAAATACAAGTTGGTTGAGTAGCCTTGATAAAACCTGATACATTTTTCATTTTCCATTTTGATAGAGGAGAACACAGAGCATCTGGTCCAGACGCAAAGAAAAAAAAAAATTGTTGATTTATTTATCAGAGGGAGAATGAGTGAGTGCTTTTCAGTGAGTTTTCTTTTTTTAATGATGAGTTGGGGAAAGTTATTGGCTGGCTAGATTGGAAGACAGAATGAGATTTGAGTACAGATTGCAATATATATAACGTCTTCAGAGAGGCTGAAAAATAAATTTCCAGGAAATATTTAGTAGATGATATTAAATAAGAACTGGAGTTATGGACATCAGTTTAAAGTACAACCAGTCAATCCCAGAGTCCTGGGATTGGGCCCCATGTCAGGCTCCCTGCTCAGCGGAGAGACTGCTTCCTCCTCTCACACTCCCCCTGCTTGTGTTCCCTTTCTCGTTGTCTCTCTGTCTCAGATAAATAAATAAAATCTTAAAAAAAAATAGAGTACAACCAGTCAACACAGTTCTGAGCACTCCAACAGAGTCCACAGACACAAGGCAAAGGGTTGGTCCTGAGCTTCAGAGTTAGGGGAGGACAAGGGAACTGAGCATTTGGGGAAGGGTTGCTAGAGATAATGGATTTTGATATCTGTAGATAGAAGAAATACAGACAGTACAAGATGAGACACAGTGAAAAAGTGATGGTTTTGACAAATGGAGAGTCTCAGAAGATACAAATATTGTTGTCTTAGGTTTCCAGGATATACTCTTCTCAAGGAGAGGGAGATAGTGGTCAGAAAATAGGATACTAAAAAGAAGATTGTCTAGGAGATGTTGATGGTGTGATGGTGTGATACAGGGTTAGCTCACAAAGTCAACTAAGTAGGGTGGAATGCAGGGTCTTTGCAATGGAGGGTGTCTAGGAATGAAGAAGTCAGTTCCTGGGAACAGATCTATTAAGGGGATAAGGGCAAATGTATAGATTCCAAAATATACCTTCCACTATCGTTTCCCATTCTCTTTTTCCTCTCTTTCTGGGATTCTAAATTCATGTATTCTAGGATTTTGAATCTATCTAAATATCCATCCGTCTGTCCATCCATCCATTCATCCATCCATCCATCCATCTAAGTGAATTTTGGTTATTGTATTTATTATTTACATTAATTAGCTTCTTTTTAATAATTTCCATATGTTTTGAGATTTTTTCTTGTTTATTCATCATAACTATAACTTTATGTCTTTAAATATGTTTCTCATCAAGGTTTTAACGTCCTTGTCTGATCATCCCAATAGCTCTAGGTTTTAATTAACCAATACTCAGAATACCTGAATAGTTTCCACATTAATAGGGAAAACAACTTAGTAAAGTAATTATAAATGAGAAGAATGAATATATATTTTAGGAATGAATAATTTATAGGAGAATAAATGGCAGACACTTGACATAATGAAAAATGCACTAGAAACCAAGGGTATACAAATTAAAAAACTATCAGATACAATTTTACATTAGATAGGGGATTTAAAAATACATGAAAAAATTAAAATGATCACCTTTTAGTGGAGTAGTGTGTTCACTAATGCATGAAGATAAGAATACAGACGTGCTAAGATAAGAATACAGATTTCGGACGTGCTTTGGGAAAACACCACCATCATTTTCTGAATTCAAAATATGCTTCCCTTTTGATCTATCAATTACTTCTCATGACAGGTGCACTTCTCAAACATGCAGACGTTGGTCTCTCATCCTCCACTTTCTCTGCCCTTATTCTGATTGGGAGTCGAAGAGAGTAAGAAAAAAAATAGGCTCAAAATTGTTGCTAGTTTTCTTTGAAGGAAAAAGCAAAGAATCCTTGTGAAAATTACTATCACAAAGCCCAAATTGTAATCTATGTAATCTACACTCAGAATGAAAGGGCATGAATCGAGATCTCTCCCAGCCTTTTGTGTTTATTTCCGTTTGTCTTAGGTACGCTGAATAACCAGTAATAGATGGTGCCAGTTGTCCCCCTAAAGAATTTTATGTGGCCCACCGCCTTCCTCCGATCTGTCGCTGGCATGCATAATGCTACCTATTAAACTCATTAGTTGTGCTCCTTTGGTATAATTAATAAGCAATAACCATACTGTTGTTTGAGGATGCTAAAATTTTAATGTCCTCTTGTTATCTGCCTCACTTGGATGCTGAGGAACATAATGGCTCCACAGAGTCATAAAGTAGCCAAGACCCTCTTTAGCTTTATTGTTATTGCCAACTCTAGCCTGTTTTTGACTGTGGTATTAAGCCATTCCAGATAATTGAGATAGTTACAGAGACAGGGTAAGAAATAGTTATGACATGAATGTGAATACAAGGTAATTACATTTATTGCTTGTGTCTTCACAATTAGAATGGGAAATTTAGAGCAAGGAATTCTTCTTAGTCCAAACTTTTCTGGCTGTTGAAAGCTAATTCACTACCCAGAAGCCTCCTAAAGTTTTGTTTTTGTATTTCTCAGTCAACAGATTTCGGGCACCTGCGTGATACCTAGTCCCCTGGGGTCTGAGAAGGAACAGCTCTAATTCACTTATTCAGTCTGTAAGTTTTGAGGATCCAATGGGTGCTGGGCCTTCACAGGGAGACATAGTCTCTACCTTCTTGTGGCTTTCAGACAGAGTCAGAGCTTCTCAGGTTGGAGCTAATATTGAATGTGTCTATTTCGAGCCATCATGTGATGCTTGTTTACCAGGGCTGAGAACCTCATTTAACGGCCATTCAGCCTGGGGTGGGACAGCTCCACTGAAGAACTCATTACTGCTATTTTCAGTCCATATTTCAGCTATGTCATGCATTGCACAACTTGGATCATTAGAAAGTATTTTATGAATTATGTCATGATTTACTTCAGCACAAAATTCTCTTTGGGGCATTACGGGAAGTCTGCCTGGTCTTTCACATGGAAATGTTCAGTCATGCCCACGTGATTTTCCACTTGCCTGTCCCTTCTTCGCTTGCTGATACAATATGATTTGGACTCACTTCAAGACTCTTACTATTTAAGTCTGTGTGTTCTCCTGTGGGTCTATCTGAATTCTAGTGTCCAGTGATTAACATGGAATTCAGTTTCCCTAGCAGGACCTTATCAATAAAGAGAGGAACAAGTGCGTCTCTTAGACTGTGTGTGTGTGTGTGTGTGTGTGTGTGTGTGTGTGTGTATGAATGTTAACCAAGTTCACATTAGGACTAAAAGTAAAACAATAGATACACACATGTCATAGAAGCTAGCCTTGCACGGGAACCACCTCAAGTGTGCATGAGGAGACTCCCATATGGAACCACTGATGCTGAACCTGAAGAGGGAGCTTCCTGCAAGTATCAGGAATGGCTTCCTTGAAGAAGCAGGTTTTCCTAGGCCTTGACAACAGCGGTAGATGGATTGTAAAGAGATAATGTAGTGAGTAGGGAACTTTTGAACATGTCTGGTACTAAAGATAGTAGTGGAAACACCGCTTTGAATTATCCAAAAAAGTCAAGGAATCAAAACCAGAATATAATGATCCACTGGGGATATTGTTGGTTCAAAACTGGGCCCCCATACATGGAGGGCAGCGGGAGGTGGGAGAAGGAGGCAGGCCACTTCCGATGGGGAGGTGGAAGCTTGAAGAGCAAGGGAACATATAAATGAGGCTTGACTTGGGTGCTAGGTGGGGAGATCTCTGCACCTCTCACCAGCATCTTAAATGTCTATAGAGAGACCTAGACGGGGTTCCATTACATATACCATCCAGACAGTCTCAGCAACACATTTCTCTCTCAGGACTGTGTCTTTGGAAGTGGCTCTCGCTGTGGGAATCAGGGTGGAGACAGAATGAATGCTCCAAGGACAGGAGGGAGGTGATGATCCTCTTACTGTCCATGTCCAACTCGAGGGTCAACCAGCAGCCATGCCTTCTCGATGAGCTCCTCCAACAGATACACAAACCCCACTTGTCTGCCAGTAAAGTTGTATCCTATTGGGATGAAGATCTGTAGATATCTATTTGAAACAAGGAACTGGAACAGGTCATTATCAGTCAATGCACTTTTGGGAACACAGAGTTAAGAATAAGTAACTCTCTCTATTGAGAATAGGGAATGGCTTCCCAGAAAAGGAAAACTGTCAATAAAAACAAACAAACAAAAAACAAAAACAGATAAAATATATGGTACACTTATATTTTGCTAGCACTGTGCTAAGAGCAGAGTGCTATGTCTTTTTTAATTTATTTTATTTTTTTATTTTCAGCATAACAGTATTCATTATTTTTTCACCACACCCAGTGCTCCATGCAATCCTTGCTCTCTATAATACCCACCACCTGGTACCCCAACTTCCCACCCCCCCACCACTTCAAACCCCTCAGATTGTTTTTCAGAGTCCATGGTCTCCCATGGTTCACCTCCCCTATTCCCTGCCCAGAGTTGTCTAGTGGAGAGGTGTCTTTCCTATGCTTACCTCACAGATAAGGAGATCAGAGGTTCAGTGGGGCCACATAGCTTGTCAGGGTCCCGTAACCAGCAAATGGCACAGGAGAGCCTCCATCAATACAGTGCAACACCAATCCTGTGTTATGCATGGGCAATCGATAACCAGTGGTTTATGTGATCACCATTACCATTCAATTGATCTGATATTGGTTTTGACACCGAATTATGGCTCCAGGCTTACCGGGAGGTTTCTGTCAACAGACAGGAAAATTCCTCTGGAGGCTGATAAAGCGTTTTTTTGTTGACTATCTGGATTCAGATGTGTTATAGAACCCTGCCTCTCAGTGTGGTTTATGTATCAGAATTGTCAGACAGACAGAGGAGGCCTGGACCACCCCAGATACACTGAATCAGAATTTGCACTCCAACAAAGTCCCCACGTATTGTGTCTGTACATGACATTGAAGAAGAACTGCTCTAACGCACATGTGGGAGTCTTTACTGATGCCGGGATGCAAAGGGGACGGGGGGCTCCGAATACCTCAGCCTGAGGCGCATGCCTTGAGTAATAAGTCAACATTGCTTTTTATTCCAACAGGCACGGACTTGGAGAGAGCAGAGCTGAGTTTAGTTTACAAAAAAATGTACAGAGTTTATTTGTGATACTATCACTGAAACTAGTGTTAACACAACCACGGTTAGTTTTATTGTCTGAGTCTTAGGCATGAGCCCCACACAGTGCACTAGGGCTCTCTGTCATCTGAGTGCTGACAGTGGGAGTGGCATCACATACAACTGTAACTTTCTTTTTTTTCTTCCCAAAGATACAGAATGCATGTGATGGAGCATACAGCACCCAGTTCTAGCCATGGGCACCAGGGATGGTTTCATAAAGGTGTCGATTAAACTTGATATTGAAGGAGCAATCATCTCTGATGGTTCTTCTGTGTGCTGTGATTTCATAGCCCTCGCTGACATCATGAACTTGTCCCTTTTCTTTTCCCTCCATTCCCTCCTTCTCTCTCTCTCTACTCCTTCCTTCCTTTCTGGCTCTGTCTTCCTTCTGCAAATTTTATTAAGACATACAGCGTGCATTCAGCGATGATTTAGGCAAGATACTCATATCTAGAGCAATATCAAACCATATCATCTTTGCTTTTAAGCCTCCAGTCCGGTAAAGATGGCAGCTAATAAAATACAAACAAAGCAATGAATAGGTAATACTACACTTCTGTCAGTGGTAGGAAGAAAGCAAATAGTGTTCTTAATAGACAGCAACGTAGGGCACCTGTTTCAACCATGGTGGGAATGGGTGATATTTAAAATAAGAAAAGAATATGAAAGAGGCCAGACTCATACATAATAGGGGAAAGAGAACCTGAAGCAGAGAAAGTTAATTGCCAACACATCTTGTGGGAAGAGCACCTCAAATGGAAATAAAGCCCGGGAGTCTGGGACTGGGTAAGAGAGGGAGAGCTTCGGAAGTCAGGCAGGGAGTGTCAGACTATGAATTATCTCCCAGAGTCTAAAACTTGAAAGTGCTTTGTGTTCTACTCTATTTGCCAGAAGAAGCCACTGAAGAACTATAAGAAACAAACAAGGGAGGCGTTCAATTGTTTTATGTTTTAAAGCCATTCCAGAGATTGCGATGGGTTGGATGGATCAAAGTGAGTCAGGAAGGACATCTGAATAAATTCAGGACGGAGGCTGTTAGGTCTAACTTTTCTCCCCCACCAACAACCTGCCCACTTGCTGTCAAGTAACCATTGTCCTTCCTAGCTCTGTACTTGTACTTAGAAACCATCGCTATCCCCTTGGGATCTTTTTAAAAAGACTTATTTTATTTAAATTTAACTAGTTAATATAGAGCAGATCATTAGTTTCTAATGTAAGTTCAGTTAGTCATCCATTGTCCCCTGTGGTCTTGACACATG
Organism: Mustela nigripes; assembly: GCF_022355385.1. Classification (NCBI taxonomy): domain Eukaryota; kingdom Metazoa; phylum Chordata; class Mammalia; order Carnivora; family Mustelidae; genus Mustela; species Mustela nigripes. Next base: position 192,653,906 of record NC_081559.1, on the reverse strand, counting down.
AACTCAACGGCAAGTTTCCATGAATCAGGAGGCAGGATCTGGCTTCCCATCTCCAGCACGGAAGGAGTCTTCCTGTGTACCCTCTGATAGACCTGAGGAGAGAGCGAAGCTAGCCCAATCCCTGGCTGCACACACTGTGTCAAATGTTCCACTGATGCACTGCACCCACCTGCAGGAACATTGTGGGAAAGAAAAATCATTTTGCCCATGGGAAAGCCTTCCATCCTAGGGCAACTGCTTCCTTATAGGGCTGACTCCCAGAAGGTGTATGCAAAATCTTTCTTACGGGCCTACTATGTGCCAGATTCTGTGAACCTGAGGGATACTGCACACAACATATCAGACAAGTCTCCTATGTTTAGAAAACATCTGTGTTTATTATAGGCAGAGACAGGACAACATGAGGTAGAGTTCTGGAAGGTGTGTTCACCCGTACTGTGACTGCAGTCACAGTATATGCTATGTAATGTCAGGAATTTCTGCTGTGACAAGGAGTCTGGAACCTGGGGATGAGGCAATGGAGTCAAAGTATACTTATTTGAATTCCAAGACAATATTTGTTCTAATTTTGCATTACTAACCTGAGGCTTTATGATGTAATAAAATTATAAGGTTCTGTAAGCCACTCTACGATCTGTGAATGATTAAACAAAGCAAAAAAATCATTCAAATGATGTTTTTCAACTACTTCCTCTGCTAAAACTTTTCTCAGACATCAACTCAGATGTAGTTCCTGTCACCCCGGGACGCACATATGGTCGGTCTGACTGTACCCATTAGACTGATGAGGTCACTGATGCCAGGGACATTGTGGAGGGTGGGAAGTTGTAATTAACTGCCTGCTATTGGGATGATGGATAAGTAAGTCTGAGGCTGCCACATGCCCCCACATCACCTCTCCTCCCCATGACCCTGGCAGACATTACCAATTCATCAAGGCTTTTCTCTGCGGAGCCCAGATGGCAGCTTCCAAATCTTGCACAGAACCTTTCAGGCAATGCCGTGACCAGAGAACAAATGGAGTTAGGCATACAATTCAACGTATCTGCTGTCGAACCTTGGGCTCTGGTTGATATCGTGCTGGCTGCTGTATACGTACCATGCTATTTAAGTCTGTGAATAGTCACATAAGTGGCAAACCCAGCATTCATGACTATCGCTCCCCGAATCTAATGTTCTTTCCTGAGGAATAGCAAGGATGAAGCCAGAACACAGGTGTCTGCTCCCCCAGAAACTTGTGTTGTCAACTCTCTGATGGGCTACACACTTCAGCTCTTGAGAAAAGGCCAACTCACTCTTAATTTATAATTCTCACTTGGAATTTGAAAAAAAAAAAACATAAGAAGAAAATAAACATATTAAGTATCAGCTTTCTGATACTTTCTGATACTAAGCCTCATTCCTGCTTAACTTAATGTTCTTTCTCGATTAGAGTGATTCTTAGTAACTGCATAGGACACTATAGATGGGACTTAGGTTCTCCCGATTTGGGGCATGACGATTCTCCAAGCCGAGGTCCAGCAGGTTGTCGGTGGTGATGATGAATCCATGATTATGTTGTACAGCCCAGTGGGACGTGCTGTCCTGGACTCTTCAGATGTGTCGTCAAGGGACACATGAGTCTGGCTTCTCAGAGACATACTGGGGACGTGGTAGTTGACATCTGCCTGCAGTTGTAGAACACAGGCTGCAGAGAGAAGAAAGGCTACACCTGTCTCAGTCTCTAGGGCTGTGGAGAGCAAGGGCCAAAGCTAACACGTATTGAGCACTGACTATATGCTGGCCACTGGACCACTATTTCGGTGCAAATAACAGTTGAGTTTCACTCCATCTCTCGGAGACAAAGGGCAGACTGATTCAACAGAATACATAGGTAAAAACTCATAAATCACATATTTCTTAGGCTTGAGTCTGCACCCCCGTGCACGGTGTCCCGCAGTGAATTACCAAGAAGAACAGCAGAGATACTCTAAGTGATCATCATTGCTCACACAGGGTTTCCTTATTGCTTTTCAGGAAAGAGAGGTTTTTGTTTCTTCTTTGTTTCCATTTTTGTGTGTGTCAGGCAGGTGGAATGGGCGGTCGTATCTTCTTTTTACGCGGTGTCAGAAAAACCACTCCTAACTTTTACTGTCTTCATTGCGTCTGTCCGTGTAAGGAAAACGGGCTCACCTCTAGTGGTCCAAAAATCTCCGGTCTCTTTTAATGCCTTTGTCAGAGCCCTCATGTTCCTTTTTCGGCTCACTCATTCCCTTTGCCTGTGCCGTAGAGCTCACAGCAGTCATGGTCATGTCAGAAAATTCTCCCCCAATTTCTTCAGAAAAATAGCCCATTATGCCTTCTGGTGACATCATGCACACATGCTTATTAACATTCACAACTAATACAGCTTTCCATTCATTTTTATGATTATTGATTATCTTATTACTCTCTGCCTTCTCTGCTACTATATAACTTTCATGAGAGCGGGGGATATTTATTTTCATTTATCTTTTTTTTTTTTCCTAAGTATCTAGTAATCTTGGTTTTGAGAACAAATAATTGACAAAAACAATGTACCATTTTATAGTGAAGGAAATAGGTATGATACCATTATAGAACATGTTAGCAGTCACAGAATTCACAAATGGCAGAGAATGATTTAAACTCCCTGGTTTGAATGACTCCAAAAGCCCGTGCTTTTACTTCCTTCCTTTATATAATTGTGTGTTCCCTCATTGTTTTTTTTATTATTTTTGAAAATTGTTTTTATTCATTTGAGAGACAGTGAGTGAAGGAGAGAGAACACAAGCAAGGGGGAGAGGCAGAGGGAGAAGCAGGCTCCCCACTGAGCAGGGAGCCCAGTGCGGGGTTGCTACCAGGACAGAACCTGAGCGGAAGGCTGAAGCTTAACCAGCTAAGCCCCCCAGGTGCCCCTGTTCCCTCATTGTTAAGAGAACACAACCTCCATCAGAACCTGTGTGCTGGATTAGGAAAGAAAAAGACACACATGATGTTTCTAATGATACAGACACTGGGGTCCTTTTTTTTTTTTTTTTTTTTTTTTTTGTCATTTGCAGAGAATGTGTTTTTCTTGCAGTGACACTGGGTCCCTGATGCTGAGTTGCATTCGGTGAAACGGAGGCGGACATAATGTCCTCCTCTTTCAGGCCAGGTCCTTGCAGTATCCTTGCTAAGCTCACACTCTCTCTCCCCTGTCTGTGGTGTTGCAAACACATCGCCCTTAAGACGGCAGCATTATTGGATGGTAGGAGATCAGATTCCTTTGTCAGCAGCCAGAGACCAGCTTCCTCAGAGACCCCCTGCGTGCAAGAGCACATGAGGACTGGACAGTTAAATTAGTGCACTTAGCGGGCGCCTGGGTGGCTCAGTGGGTTAAGCACCTGCCTTCGGTTCATGTCATGATCTCAGGGTCCTGGGATGGCATTGGGATCCCTGCTCAGAAGGGAGCTGCCTCTCCTTCTCCCTCTGCCCCTCCCTTCCTCCCTCATGCACACACACACACACACACACACACACTCTCTCTCTCTCTCAGTCAAATAAATAAATACATAAATGAATAAAATCTCAAAAAAAAAGTAAATTAGTGCACCTGGTGTGGCCTGTGACAGAAGAAGAACCTACTACTCATTAGTAAACATTACCAAAGCCTTTGCCAGGTCTTAGGTTCCTTACTTACAAACTGGAGATGCACAGAACTACCTCACCCAGCTGTGATGTTAAGTACAAGAAGGAGTAAATCTGGTGACTGTCATCAACCAGTGAGCCGCAGACTGGTGGCTACTACCTGGATCTTCTCGCAGAGCACGTAACGGACCCTGATGTCCAGGCACAGCTTTCCCTTTCTCCTATGATGCTTTTGTTGTGAATACTTAAGCAATTAAGTGAATTTCCCTGGAGGTGCTGGGGATGGTTTGAAGTTCACGGCCGGCATGACTTTTCAAATATCTGACATTGGAAGGAGCGCAGCACCTGGTAGATGTGAGAGGTGGCAGGTGTGAAAATATCACCAGTGAGCTCTCCGTGTTCTGTTGGTTATTTCCCAGAGGATGTAGGAGCGAGCAGGCTGGATCTGGTGTTCGCTTTTTAGCAACTTTCATGCTTGATCTTCACTCCTTTTTCCAGGAGTTAGTGATTTGATAAAATGCTAATTAAGTACTTAACATTTCTGGCCATAAAGATGAAAGCAGGAATCACATTTTTAAAGGTTCTTTGAGTGTCTCAAGGAGCTCTAATAACATTTGTTAAAGCCCCTCATCATTCTATCAGAAGCCTTCAGTGGTCTCTAGGAAGGGAATATAATTAAGTATTTCTCATTGACACTGAAACACCTAAAAAAAAAATGTCTGCAAGCAACCAACCACGTCTTCTCAGATTTCCTCAGCTCACCTATGGCAAGCTTGTTTTACATTTGCTCTTCTCTCCGCAGTCCAACCCGACAAATACTAATGAAGTACTCTCCACTTAACAGCTTGTGGTGGGAACAGGATATGGTTTGAGACCCGAAAGACTTGCCATCAAACCCTCCTGTGACCCTCTGACTCCGTGACCCCTGGTAATCTGACTCTATGATCCTCCGTGATCTGGCTCTGGGCCTCCCTGGGGGACCATGTTCAAAGCCCATGACATGTGAAGGACTCCAAAGACAGGCTCCAACCGAGGATTTGAAGACAGAGGGTTCCCGATGTGATAGGAAGGCTCAGGGAACGGACGGAGCAAAGAAAGAAGAACATCTGGGTTTCAGGCACAAGAAGCTTGCCAAATTGCAGTCCCCTCTCCGGAGCTAAGAAACATGGAACAGATAAGCATTTGGAGAGAAGCAGGTGGGTTTTATTGCGTGGGGTTCGCAGTATCGAGGTAATGAAGCCTCTGCGTGAAGAGGGCAGTCCCACAGAACTGCAGCTCACGGGAAAGTTTTTAATCTTAAGGGATGAAAATCTGGGCTGAAAAACTGAGAAAAGAAGGGGCCCTCCCACTAATGATCCAGGGTGGACGCTCTCAGGGCTCCTGGTTTTCTCTGCACGCGGGGATGACTGCCTTCCTCATCCCCTTTCCTTAAGGCAGCTTCCATGTCGACTGCTGTTAATTCCTGGCAAGTGCTCGTGCACGGGAAGTGGTGTGTGCCCCTTCCAGGCTGGTGCCCGAGGCTCTGTGCTCTTTTCTTTTATTGCAGCAATTCGACTAGGATGGTGGGGACAGAAGAGCTACAGATGGGAAGCCTCCCTTCTCACGAAGCCACCTCCAGCAGGAACCTTAACTGAACCTGAAACAGACATGTCCTCCAGCCCAAGAAATCAGTTTTGGTTGCATGAGGCTATGAGGGGTTGGGACTGTGTGTTACTGTCTAGCAGCCTAGCCTCTCCGGACTGCAGGTTCTCCTTTGCAACAACCGGTATTGGCCCTACGGACACTAGGGACCTCGGAAATAAGCACAAACCCACTGTGCCCTGCTAAGGGGAGGCAGGAGCCTCGTATCGGTGCTGTTTGTAGTAGAAACCAGTGGAATAATAGGCTTCGGATGTGAGCAGGAGGGAAGAATGCATGCTGCTGGTTGAAGGTGACCAAAATACACTGAGCACAGAGAAACACCCCTGGCGGATTTCCAGAGAGTGTCTGCTTTCCACAGAAGGGGCTTCTGTCAAGCAGGGTTATGTCTAGAGACTGTTCTTATGCAACCAAATATTTGATACGGCAGGATCCTCGAGGAGCTGAATCTGTTCCCCAGCAGGAAGGAAGAGTGACTTCAGAGTAAGGGAACGCCTTCGGAGGAAAGGGAGCTCTTGGGAGAACACCTGAGGTAGATAATTGGTATGTGGTTATATAGAGATTGAATACTGTTAATTAAATTATGTTTTTAGAGCACATTTTAGCATTTTTGAAGTCTCTTTTTAAAGTCTCTTCTGCCTCGAATGTACCTGCATCATCACACAATACCCTGGTGATTTTGCCCTGAATTTCCCTTTATATTCCTAAATCTATGAACTCATTTATGCAGAAACTATGATGAACTTTGAAGCCTTTCTTTTAAAGGCTAAGAAAAGCTGAGCTTTAAGCAAATGGTTTGGCCTTTTTTTCCCCCATACTCTATTCTATTCTTACAGGAGCACAATATTTGTGGCTGGACTTCGGTCTGTCAGGGAATTTTGTTTGCGGCATTCCCAGGTAAATTACACCAGGATTGCAAAGGCAGCACAGAATCATTTCAGCCAAATATCTACATTGTATTCTGGGGATTAAGACTTCTTTAAAGTCCAGTTTCTTTTCCAGCAGCTGAGGCTATATAAAGAATTTAAATGGGTCCATTAGCCAGTGATCTAAGAGCTTGGATAAAAACCAGCCTTTGGGGACGCCTGGGTGGCTCAGTTGGTTAAGCAGCTGCCTTCGGCTCAGGTCATGATCCCGGCGTCCTGGGATCGAGTCCCACGTGGGGCTCCTTGCTCAGCAGGGAGCCTGCTCCTCCCTCTGCCTCTGCCTGCCTCTCTGTCTGCCTGTGCTCGCTCTCTCCCCCACCCCTCTCTGATAAATAAATAAAATCTTAAAAAAAACAAAAAACAAAAAACAAACAAACAAAAAAACAGCCTTTGGAGATCCTCCCCCCCGGAACACATTTTCAGCTCTAGATGCCTTCCTAGTCCAGATCGTTCCAGCGAAAATGTTGCCCGTGAAGTGTTCCTTCCTTTCTCTTTTCTTCTTTCTCTCCCTCCTTCCTTCCACAATATTTTTCGGAGCGGCTGTCACGTGCCTGTCACTAAATGCACATGAGAAGCTTGGCGGTGAGGAAATTGGATTAATTGCCATCAGAGTTCATATATTCTAGTGAGGGAACCTGAGATAAGCCCTTGAAGACATTAAAGCAAAGAAAAGTCCATTGGTCGTGGAAGGTTACTTGAGAGGAGGTGACATCAAGGCAGAACTTGGATGTTGATGTGGTCAGGCTCACAGAAATCCCCCAAAATGCAGAGGTGTAAGAAAACCAGAGATAAGGGAACACACCAGACTACCCTTCCCTAGGTGTCCGATGGGGGAGTCCTGTCTATAGACAGTCTCCTGTGGTCAACAGAAAATAACCAGACTCTAAAAAGAGGTAAGCCACTAAAGATGTTATCACTAGTCCTATACACACCAAGGTGCTGTCAGTAGAGAAGTCAAAAAGATTTAAGCTCCTCGGTTAGCCTTCAATAAAAGGGCAGCCTAAAAGCCCTCAGTGGCAAACCCGTCGGGATCTTTCTCACTCCTGAGAGCTTCTCCTGTATCCTTGCTTAGTAACACTCTATTGCTTTACCCACTCCCCTTTGCCCGTCAGATTCATTCCTCGACTCTGTGAGACAAGAACCTCTCCCAACCACAGCAAAGTGGAAGGAAGAACACGTTGCCGATTCATTTTTGTCTTCTGGAAATGGTTTCACCTCCTCTAACCAATACCTGGTTTAGAAGCAAAGGGACAAGGAAAGACGGAGTACAAAAATAAGGCTGTGTCCTTGACGAGGCAGAAGGTCTACTTCTGAGGTCGTCCCAGCAAAGGAAGATGCTGAATGGGAAGCCAGTCATCCCCAGCCATCACTCGTCGATGGGAAGGCACCCAAGGATGGAGCCACATGCTTACCCAGGGGCAGTGGAGCTAATTTTAATTGTAGTGTTTATCTGCAAAATTAGCTCACATGGGCAAGACCTGGTTAATTTGATATGGTTTCGGTGATGACTAATGTAATTTCCCCCCAAATTTATTAAGTAAAATAATAATCTTTAGAGAAGTGTAAAATTGGCTATTTAGTATTCTCTCCATTCTGCTTTAGTCAATTTTCAAATTTTTTCTCTTTATGGAAAGTGTTTCAGAGTGGCAGGCATTCATTTACATAACATATGCAAAAAAAAAAAAAAAAAAAGGCTTGGCAAAGGACCACAAGGAAACACCTTAACAGAAATTCAATGAGGTTAAAATGTCCTTACTGAAATGTGAAGTAGAAGTTGTAAAAATACCTTTGACCAGAAAGGAACAAATGGGTACAGGAAAACGATACGTTGATTCACTGGGGAAACTTAGGAGTATTTTATGGAGAACTTTGGATACAGGCAAGTTAGGCACAAATGAGACATAATCAAAGGAAAGACTTTTTTTTATTTTTTAATCCAGTTTTGGGAATATGCCATAGAGTTAAGAATGACAGATTCTTATTAGAGTAATGATAACAATAATAATAGTGGGTGACTCATAGTCTCGGGGGTGAATTCACATTTTAATACAATTCAAAAAATATTTGTTAGGTGAGTACTAAGTTCTAGAGTTCTTTTTCCCCTTCATCCACCATCATATATATACACACACATATATATGCAAATATATATACTATACATACTATGTATAAATATATTTATAATTATTATATTTATATATAGATATTAATTTATAATTGATTACCAACAATTGATCAATAAAATTAATAAATAGAATAAATAATATATTTAATATATATATTTAACATATATATTTAATTTATAACTCATCAAATCTTTACAATGATCCGAAAAGGCTAACCCATTATCACCGCCATTTAAAGATGAGGTAACTGAGTTAGAGGGCAGTTAATTGATTAAAAAGAAATTAGCCTGATCCTGACAGCAAGGGTCAATAACTGAAAGACTTGCACTGAAAGGCAAGTCTCCTGTGTGAGCATTACCAGACGGAAATATAAGATTACATGCATAATGTGTGTGGTCCTGAGAGTCCAAAGAAATGGGACCCTCACTGTGGTCGAGGAAATTCAGAGGAACATCTTGGAAGAGATGAAAGGCAGGACTGATCTCCAAGGTTAGGGTGAGATTCCTAAGATGGAGGGGGTGGGGGGGCTGTTGCCACTGCAATACTTACAGGGTTGGGGCTTCCAGAACACTCTGAGGCATGGTGTAATGCAGGCACAACGGATGGCGTAGCTGCAGTGAGACGAGGCGTGCGAGGTCACTGAAGTCTGTTGGCCACACAGGGCTCAAGCAAGCAAGAATTGGGGGTTTGAATATTTTGAGTATTTTGGGGGTTGGGGGTCAACATCATGGCCATCATGCTGAGTACATACTGTGTGTCTTTGCATATAACTGTGCATATATAATATATACCTTTATATCTTATATATAATTATATATACACCCTTTGTAATATGCATACACACATATGCATATGCCTACACACGTATACGTTATTCTGTAATGTGTTAACATATACTTATGCATAAGTGTGTATGCATATGTATATATTAACATATTACAGAATAAAACAGAGGCAAAAACATACATGATACATGATTTAAGTATACTTTTTGCATGGACCCATGCACACTAAAGTTACGTGTGTGTGTGTGTGCGTGCGTGTGTATTTCACTCTATGTTGGTTTAGGTATAGTCTGAGGGTTTCATTCACCCCGATGTAACCAAGGGAAGGGGATTTGCAGGAGAAGAAAGAATTTTGGAGAGAAAGATAAGCTTCCCCGAAACTTATTATTTGGGGAGATTCTCACTCGACACACAAGAGCTGTGTCTGCTTCTTGAGTAAGTGATGATTTTGTTTAATTTTCGTTTATTTGAATTTTCTGTCTTTCTACAGGGGAAGGCATTATGGGCAAATCTTAGGGAAATCTGTCTCTGTAAGCGGTTTGTCACACAACGCCGCACGGCTCCCAAGGCGTGGCAGCTCGCAGGTGTGTCCGTCACAGGTATGACACTCAGGCCATTTGTCTGAGCTCCGGTGGCCACACACATGTCAGCCTAAAAGGGCCACCAACCCAGGCCTGCAGAGGAGCCTGGCACAGCCCCTTTGGTTCCTTCACAGTGAAGAGGGGATCCTCGCTGCAGGCTGGCCGACCCTGGGAGCCAGGGTGCGTTTTTCCTCCCCCCACCCCACCCTGGGGGATGCCACAGCTGGCCTCGCTGTGACAATCTGATAACCTCCTTTCTCTTCAAGTGCAGAGGAGCGGGGACGTGCAGGATCAGATAGCACAAAATGGATTCTGACGAAGCATTTTCAGATTTTCAAAAGGCAGGTCTTCATTCTGGCCTGATGTTCCATCTGGATTTATAATCTTCCCATTATGAGAAAATCAAAAGAGGTCATTTGGTGAGGTTTTATCTTCGTCTTCTTGTGAGTAGCCCTCATGAAACATTTATGAGTTTTCTGACAATATCAAACCAGGCTTTCTCTGCAATGCTTCCTTCTCCAGCTGTGCCCTTCAGAGGCGCGGGCCCTGCTGTCTCTGGGGCTTAGCTCCTTAATGGTGACGGCCTGTCCTTCTGCAAATCTCCCAACAACTACTAGTCCCAGTCTTCTGAGACAACTTGTGCTAACTTGGTCGAATGGGGTGGCTCAGTCTGGGCTGGTAATTCTCTGCCAGTTGCTGTTTTAAAATTACCTCTGAATCTGCAACAGCAACCACAGGTGATGAGCTAAACGGAGTTAAATTCTCTGTCTTCCTGGTGGCCCGCTCTAGAGCAGGGGTCAGCTTTGCTGTTCTCAGGTTCTTTATTTGTACACTCCAAGTGAAATGATCACTCCCCGACTTGTGCTGCCATACAGAAACAAAACGTTAGCAAGGATTTTATCCATACTTAATAGCTGATGAAATATGAAGAAAAGTTATTGATAGGACTAAGCTAATTTTCCAAACATCAATTATTTGTCGCACGTCAGACCCCCTGCAGTTACAGTGCTCTGACTACAAAGATGGAGAGGGTCACGAACGGCTAAGATCTCAGATGGGAAATAGAGAATCACGAGTTAGATATGAACATGAGTCCAAGGAATCCATGTCAAGAAGAAACTATCCACAAATTAGTGAAACCAGGAAGAAAAATAATTCAAAAAACTAACTGAGCATCTACTATGTGCCATGAAATGAAAACATCAGTTCATTCATTTCAGACAATCTCTCGATCCTGTAGATCTTGTTTTTCCTTTCAACAGGTGAAAAAGAGCTCATGCTTAGAAAGCTTGAACAAACGTCCTGAAATGTCACAACTCACAGGAGAAGGAAAAGAGAATTTGAATAAGGTCCATCCAACTTCAAGCCCATTCCTTTCCCACAACACCGCACTTCTGGTACTTACTGTCCTCTCTTTATTGGAATACACTCTCGTGCTCTATTTGCCCATCAAGCTCTGTCGCTCAGCTGAAGGTCCCATCTGCACACAGAGCCTGTACATCCCAGCAGTTCAAGGAAAATTTCCATCTCCCCTTGCACAGTCTACCTCCTGAAAATGCCCCTGTTCCTCCAGCGTGACCCAGCTTCTCCCCATGCCTTTTCTCCATCACTCTTACACGTCTCCTCTGATGCTGGTTGTCTAGGTCTGTTTTCCTCCACAAATTATAAGCTTTCTGGTAAAAAGAGAGAGATGGCTTTTTTTTATTTCCCTTTTCATCTCATCTTCCTATCATAGAGAAGGCACACAATAAGTGTGTGCCAAGACCAAATCAAAGGATACCTTTAACAATGTTTTTCCATACTTATTCAAAGGGTAAAAGATGTTTACATTTGTCCAACATTTCATGAAAAAATCTGGAGTTTGTATAATTCTGAGAGAGTTTTTACTTTCACAAAATTCACTCAGCAAACCATTGTCTTCAGCCGGTTATGTACAAGGCTGGTGCTGTATGTCAAATGGGCTGTAATTCAGGTGTGAGAAATAATGGAGACTCGCCCTTCAAGGACACAAAACTTATAGAGGAAAATACATTTGTCAAATAACATACTGATGCTTAGCCTTTAATTAATGTCAAGAAAAAATAGAAGTAACACACACATTCACACACATGTATTTTAATCCTGACAAAAACCATATGAGGTGATACTGTTGTTTTAGTATTTGACTGACAAGGAAACAGAGTCCCAGTGTCATGGATAGCTAATAACCTGAAGATTTTAATAGTAGAACCCACACCATCTGCAGACTGGACCAGGAAGAGGACATTAGGGAAAACTAAGGAAATCCTGGTAAAACACGGACTTTAGTTAATAATAGTGTGCTGATATGGGCTCATTAGTTTGACAAATGTACCCTGTAAAAATTTAAAGGCAGGGGAAATTGGATCTGGAGTGTATGGGGACTCTCTGTTATCTTTGAAACATTTTCTGTAAATCTGCAACTCTTGTCAAATTAGAAGGGGGAATAGAACAATGAGAATAATTCACATAATATAATTTATGTGGTAAATGCTATTTGTATCTATAATGTATATATTACAAATCCATAGGAAACAGCCCAGAAATATACACACCTAACAGTTTAACAATGTATACACAAAATATACACACCTAAGAGAGTTTAATTCTTAAAGAGGAGAATGTATATATTTCCATAGCATTTACATTTTTTATAGTGAAACTATTTTCTTGCATGTCACTTATTTTTTTAGCTAATGCAAGAAAATAATAAAAAAGGCCATATTCAGAGATGTGCAGGGAGGAGTAAGACAACATTTCAGACAGCAAGAACACTGTAAGCAAAAGGTCGAAGCTTAAATGTGACTTCTCTCATTTCTCCTCTAGGGAAGCAGTGAGTTACAATGGAAAATACATAAACGTACAAATTACTCATATTCTCCCTGTGAATTCCCGCCCAGCTTCTACTCCCATCGACCTTTACCATCAATCCAAGTTGCCTCACATGCCGTCTACTTAAATCAGGGTTGCACCTGCTCTGCTGAAACGGTGGTGGGTGGTGGGGGGGGGGGGTAAAATGGAGAAGCATCCGTTGCTTTGGCCAATGGCAAGCAGTCTTGGGTGTAGAGCAAATGGAAGAGCCTGTTCCGACACTTGCTTTTTCCAGAGTCTTCAATTATACCTGAGATGCTGCTGTAAAAACTGGCATTTGAGCAATAACAAGTCATTGCAATTCTCTCTTCGGGATTGGTGATTCATGAATTATGCATATCAATGCAGATTTTTCACCTGTGACAGGTGTAGTATGGGCAATTTCCCTAACATATTAAGAAAACCAGCCATAATACCAGTAATGGATATAAATGAGATGTTCTCATCAGTTTATTTAACTATTTCACATCACCCTGTGGCAGGAGAATGCTCATGTTGTTGGTGGGACTCTTATAGGCAGCGGTCCTTCGTGCTGGGTTCTTGCTGAAAAGATGGACAGGTTGTGTCTTGTTTGCTGCTGCCTTTTTTTTGTGTGTGTGTGTGTGTGTGTGTGTGTGTGTGTGCTGAACTGTACCACCTGAGTCGTGGCACCTCCCATCTGAAAAACCACCTGGCAAGCTCGGCGGAACATTTCCCTGAGAGAAGAGACAGATGTCAAAAAGGGGAGGAAAAATTATGTGTAAATACCACCCCCTCTGGATGCAGCTGTAAGGTGTTATAGTTTGAAATGCTTTGGCTTTTAGGCATCTGGGTCTCATAATTCTCTGTTCTGAGGACCCTCATTCTCTGTAATCACTCTGACCTGGCAATGTCCCGAGTACATTATAACTAAGGAAATCACAGACTGCTTTTGGTACCTGAGGGGAACGAAGCCTGCTGATGACTGAGAAAACACTTTGTGGTGAATTATCTTTAGGTCACTGTGAGCTTTAGACTGTGGGACTCCGGGTCTTGCCGTGAACCTGGAGTTGACCAGCAGTTCTCATTCTCAGGAAGCAGCTTGACTTCTCCGGTCCTTCTTGTCTTATCTAAGTGTAAAGCAATAGGACTTCATGATTCCAAGTTACATTCCAGTCATTGATGCCCTACCCTGCTTCTTTCCTTTGACCGTCTGTCTACCCTGGAAATGTAGGCTTCCCGGGGACGTATGTGCTTACATGAGAGTGTGCAGGAATTTGAAATGGAGCATGTTTATTATTTTATTTTATTTGGAGAGTGAAAGAGAGAGAGGGGGAAGGGGTCGGGGGAGAGGAAGAGACAGACTGTTAAGCAGACTGCACGCCCAGCACGGAGTCAGTCAAGGGGCTCGCTCTCACAACCTTGAGATCATGACCTGAGCCAAAAACAAGAGTTGGGTGCTGAACCCACTGAGTCACCCAGGCGCCCATGTAATGAGTGTGTCGATACGTTGGGCCCATCCCACGTGGGGGCCGCGCTTCCTTTCAAACAGCAGTGCTCCGCAGTCTCCCCCGGCACTGACAGCGCTTCACTGGTGAGGTCCGTATTGTTTCTGCCGGCGCAGGATTGATCTACGGCCTCCCAGCTTTCGCTGTGCAAAGCTGGGGGAGCCACAGGGTCCTCGACATTTTCCAAACATCCGCATGCAAGAGGCACCACATCACCTGCTGCCGCTTCTCACTCACACTGTCTCCTCCTCTCTCCTCACTCTCCTTCGTTGTGAACGTCCTTCACGGTCGCCAAACCCGAAGGGTGAGCCCTCTGACCTCCCAGCTGCACCCCGCGTGGTAGGTGCCTCCCGCCCTGGCTCACATGGCACCTCCTGGGGGGGGGGGGGGGAGAAGCCTTCTGCCTTCCGGGCTCTCACGATGGTGTCGCAAACAGCAGCAAGAACGCCAGCAGCAGCAGAGGTCTCTGTCTTGGTACAGCAGGGTTGATCAGGTAAGGATGGCCAGCTCTTTCCTTTGCTTACATTAAAAAGCAGTGAGTCTGAGTGAGTGAGAGTGAATTTTAAACAAATCACAATCTGATAGTTACCGGAATTGCTTTCAGTATTCGGGATAGTAAACAAAACAAAACAAAACATTTTTCCCCCATTCCTTTGTTCCTTCCTTTCTCCTTCTCTTCCTCTCTCTCTTCCTTCCTTCCTTCCTATTTGTTTAAAGATTTATTTAATTATTTGAGAGAAAAGAGCACAACCAGGAGGGGCAGAGGGAGAGAGACTCCTAAGCAAACTCCTGGCTGTTAGGGCCAATTTAATGTTCAAACCTATACAATTATTAGGGCCTGCTGAGCCAGAGCGACTCCATATTGCCTAGGTAGCCATGTTGTTGTTTACATCCACGGACTCCATTCCGGGAATAAACACCCCGGTAGTTCCTGGTATGGTTCCGGGATCGATTCCGGGAGGAATTCTATTGCTAAGGTGCTCAACACCTTAGCAATAGAAGCCATGTACCTCATGTCTGTGGTTATGCCCTATAAAACCAGCCTGTGAGATCGGGAGGGGGTTGCTCTCTTCGGAGGTGGCCCTGGCTGGTCAGTCTGACTTCTAGTGCTTGGTAATAGAATAAGACTCTGCATAACTTTCACTTCGTCTCAGTCTTGTTCCTTTGATAATGGACCCCAACACTTGCTGAGCTCAGAGCCCGACCATGGGCTCAATTGCACAATTTTGTGAGCAAGACCTGAGCTAAAACCAAGACTTAGTCCCTCAACCAACAGAGTCATCGAGGCACCCAAACCCTTATTTTTTCTTGAAACAGTCATGAAGAGGAACTGTAGATCATGGTCATAGTTGAGTTAAACCTTTGAGGGAAAAACAGCAAGGTTCTTAGCTACATATCAGTGCACATTTTACACAGATTTTTAATTGTTAAATTTTCTGTCAGAATCTCCAACTAGTTTTTGTACTTCTTAAGGGCAGGGATCATGTAAATGTATGCCAAAATGTGTTTGTTTGATGAGTGAAAATCTTTGCATGAGATCCATCCTATTTTTTTCTTCCACAGGTTTTACTGGTAATCAGATCCCCAAAAGCCTTTGGGAGGGGTAGCAGCACCTCCCTGTCATAGTTGGGGAAACTAATATTTAGAGGGATTCGGTGACTCTCCCCGTGTCCTGCAGCTGACACATGGCTGACATATATTTCACAGTCACCAGCTAGACCACAAAGGCTTCCTTCATGGACACGCATCCCCAGGCCACTTGGTTGTGGTTTCCCGTGCAGGACTCTGGGACAACTACTCACCAACGTGGCTGTAGGCAAGGATTCAGATGGAGAATTGACACACAGCATTCGGCAACTGCAACGTGGCTATGCACCATGCCAGAGCTGGTATTCAGTAAGACACAGACCAGCCATCCTGCCTGAGGTAAGTTGTAGTTTATCTAAATGCCCTGAGACAGCATATTCAGGAGCTCCAGGAGACTGCCCTGCACAAGTAAAAGGATACCAGAGTTTTTCCAGAGGAGCCTACAGAAGTCCGGGTGTGGCTCCAAGCTAATCCTATTACCTGCGCAAGTTATAGGACCTCTCCCACAACAAGCTCCTCCCCTCTTTAAGGAAAGAGGTAACTAGCATTTGATGAGAGTTGAGGTGCGGAGAAGATGAGCTTACGGGTTGGCGTCTGAGGAGATAATGAAATAAAAAAAATATATATATATATATATATGGTGTTTTTTGTATCAGGTGCCATTCCAAGTGCTTTATGTATTTGAACACACATAATCCTCTTAACTCCATAAACGTATACAGAATCCCCATCTTACTCCCAAGGAACTTCGAGAATCAGTGAGAAGGGATTGACTCCAGGTTAAAAGGTTAGTAGTAAGCGGCAAAGCCAGGATCTGATCTGAGAGCAGATAGAGCTGACTTCAAAACAAACAGAAAGACGTCCTGAGGCTTTGAACTGTCTTCCTACTCTCTGAGACTGGATAAAAGGAACAGGCCGGGTCTGAGTATTTTGCTGGATTCTGCTACATTCCATATGAGAGCTCCTTCGGATGGAGCTCAATCTCTAGGTACTCTGTTGTGTATGATGGGGAGACAGTGAGCCAGGGCATGCCTCCTCACAGCTCAGTGTCTTTCACGGAGGAATTACATTAAGTTGTTCTTTTCCCGGGACAGCACGCCCCACACTTGGTAGACACTCATGCTGGGAGACAGTGTGCACGGCAGCTAAGGACACAGACTCAGCCACGTCCTCTCTCTAAGTGTACGAACAATTAACTTCCCTCCAGCTCTGCTTACTCATCTTCAAATGGTAGTGATAATGGGCCAAACTGTTTAAATCATTATATAGATTAAATAATTTATAAAAAATAAATATATACACACACATATATATACACATGTGCACACATATATGTATATATTTGTATTTGAGTACATATATACAGTCCTACAGACAACTGTGTATAGCTCCTGTGTCTCCCCTATGCCTTCTCTTCTCCAAGTTAAACATCCCAGGTCCTGGAACTGCCTCTAGATTGTTCAGCATGCTGGTTGATCCCTTCTGGACATGGCCCAGATGGACAACAGCCCTCTTCAAGTTGAGCAACCACAGCTGAACAATTCTTAAGCAAAACTCTGGGCACCCCCTGTCTCTGCTAGCTGCCCTGTGTGGTAGAGTGATAACCGAGACTCAATTAATGTCTTTACAAGTCAGAGTAAGGTTTTGATGACTTTGAATGTGGCTTTTCATGAGACTTCACTTCTGCCTCTGAGAAAGAACACTGATTCCTTTTCTCTCCTTCAATTCCTTATTTCCATGATTAAAAAGTAGAAATCCTGGAGCACCTGGGTGGCTCAGTGTGTTAAGCATCTGCCTTCAACCCAGCTCATATCTCAGGGTTCTGGGATTGAGCCTGCATGGAGCCCAGCATGAGGCTCCACGCCCAGCGGGGAGTCGACTCCTCCCTCCCCCTCTGGCCTCCCCGCCTCCTCATGCTCTCTCTCTCTCTCTCTCCACTCTTACAAATAAATAACAATAAAAAATAAATCAAAAGAAAAAAAAAACAAAAATGAAAGTAGAAGTTCTGTACACCATCAAAATGAAGAACTTGGATTCTCACTTAGTCCACACTCGGGTTTTCAAGAGTGAGAAGAAGTACCTGAAAGTGACTTTCCCATAGGGCTCTCTTTCATGGTCATCTTCTTTTGTGAATAAATGCTGTATTTTCTCAGATTGTAGGATCTGCAGATGGACCTGGATTCTCTGGCTTGAAAGGAAGCAACGATGGATTATTCCTTAAAGCATCAAGCAGAAAAGTAGGGTGGGTCTATAAAAAGGAGACTTGAAAAATGGGATTCTAGACTTTATACTCACTAGACCAGCTAAAGGGTGATCTAGTCTGTCTCAGGGGCTGGGAGTGCTTCTTGAAGGTGGGGCCAAAACCTGAGTGAGTTCATCAGTGGATTGTGCTAAGTTTACCTTCTGTATACAAAATCCTGGACCCTGAGCTCCGTGAACAGTGGGTATGGAAGATGGCTTCCTTACATGGGATCCTAGACCAAACAGGACAGATGACCTCAGTTTCAGACTGGGAAACTGAGGTCATGGTGAAAAAAAAAAAAAAAAAAAAGACAGGTCTAAAGAAGCAGAAAGACTATTTTGACTGATAAGAAAGAATTTTTGCGACAGTGGAGTCTAAGGTTTCTAATATTCATCCCAGTTAGGACTCTCAGTTAAAATACAGGACACCCCGTAAAATCTGAATTTGAGGTGACCATATATTTGATGAATATATTTGGATAAGTATTTCCCAAATATTGAATGGGAAATACTTATAACAAAAAAAAATCATTGTTTACATGAAATTCAAATTTAACAGAGCAGTATATATTTTTATTTGCCATACCTGACAACCCTAATTTCAGGGGAAGAACAGAAATGTAGTAGATATTGTGGATCTGAACTCTCAAGAAGGGTCAGCCTCAAATAATTGTCTTTTCTATAAAATTTAGAATTAAAGGGATGGACTCAGATGGACATAATGGGGATACTATACTTTAAGGCATGTTAACATGTATAGCTTTAGCCACTTTACAGGTAATCCAGAAAGGAGATGGTGGACAGACAGACAGGAGCTGGGTTTTCTGTGTTTGTCTGAATTCTCAAAAGGAACTCCTGGGGCAAAGAATTGAGACAAGTGATTTATTTGGAAGGTGAGCCTGGAAACATCTGTAGGAGAAAGATGATAGCAGGTAGAGGAGAAAGCCAGGGCAGGTGCTAATGAGCAGGTGTCTGTGTGGGCTACAGAGTCAGTCCTGATGGAACCTGTATGAGGCAGCATGAAAGATGCCTCAAACCCAAAAGTTCATCTGTAAATGAGTGGATAAGGAAGATGTGGTGCACACACACACACACACACACACACACACACACACATGCACACACAGGGGTATTACTCAGTCGTAAAAAAGAATGAAATCTTGTCATTTGCAACAGCATAGATGGATTTAGAGGGTATCTATCGTGCAGATAAATACTATGATTTCACTCATTTGTGGATTTTAAGGAACAAAACAAACAAAAACCAGGCAAACAGATAAACAAACAAACAAACAAAATCACTTTTAACTACAGAGAACAAACTGGTGGTTGCCAGTTTGGGAAATGGGAGGAGAAGAAGGGATTAAGACTCCAGTCACTGGGATGCACCCCGAGAAACGCATGCAAGTGTCAAATTATTCTATTGTAGACCTGAAACTAATGTAACACTGCGTGTTAATTATAATTCATTAAAAAAAAAAAAAGTTAAAGCTTCAAAGTCATCCCAGCTTGTTAGGACTGGCTTAAGGCCGTCCTGGGAGCTGTCCCCTCTGGCAATACCAGGTCGCTGGTACCTGTGAGAGAAAGCCCCATGTGGAAAGTGATAGGTGCTTCCTAGGATGCCTGCAGAGGTCCGGGATGATATTTGCTGAAGAGACATCTGTTGAGCATTCACAGAAGCTGCCACAATGTGTCTATCAATCAGTATATAGAACAAGAGATCCAACCTACCGTGAATCTTACGTTATGTTTAGATACGTATTCAGACCATATCTGAACAGGTTCCAGGTGTTTATAATGTTGGTTCATCTTTATGCTATTTTGTCTGACCTCACTGACCCTGTGGGAAGCCCCACACCTGTACATCTCCTTATGTGCCCTGTGGGCTCATGTTCTCTAAATTCTCTCCATGATGAGTCCCGGGACCAGCAGCCACCACGCATGGCCTTGCTCTACTGCATCTCTGCCCACCCAGGCCAGCTCATTCTTTCTCCCGTCTTCGCATTTCTGTGCTACTGTTGTGTATCTCATTGAATACCCAGGAGTCCGGCTTCAGTCCATTTGTTGTTAATGGGTCTTACCCCGATAACTTTACTGTAAGGAAGTCACACTTGGGAAAAAGTGGCGAATATGAGATTACGGGGACTATTTTTAAATTCCAATAAGAAGTTCAAAAAAATAGAAATACTAGTGATCCATCAAGAAATGGATATAATGTAAAGCCCTTGGGTTAATTTCTGCCACCACACATTTTGTGAGTTTTGTAACTGCATCCCTATAATTCAGCTCTCGGAGAAAGTCTGTAATAGACTATTTATGAAAAGGGCCAAGTCATACCCCAAAGGCAGCCATGAAACCCCACAGTGTCTGTGAAGAATTACCTCTCACAGATGTATGTGGGGCTCCAATGAGTCACAATCTCTATCATTAGAGCTACCAAGATGGTTTTATAGAGGTGGTATTTTTAATTTGAAAGGGAAACATTTACTCCCTGTAAGAAAAAACTAACTGTACCATGCCAAATAAAACGGACCCCTTCCTTCAAACCTCTCAGCCTTCGATTCCTTGGACACTACCCATGAGGAGGGATTTGGTGCTGTTTTCTGGGTGGGAAGGGCTTTGGCCAAGTGCAGTAACTGCTGGTGAAGCGACATGGTCACAGGGCAGAGTGTGAAGAGGGAGAATACTGGGCTTCCGAGCGTGTCTGAGACCTACCACTGGGATGCACTTGCCGGCGCCTGTGAGGCCACCAATGCTTGCTGGGTCTTGGTGCTAAGAGCCTTGGGGGGCTCTGTGTGCTGCTACCGTGTCTGACTTTTCTAACCTGAAGAGGGTGTGTCTAAGGACAGGATCCCGCTCTCCTCCTCTTCTGGTCCAGCTGAGGGTCAGCGGGTCCAGCCAGTCTAACACAGGACACCTGCACAGCTGGACTTTCAGGTGAACATGGCCGCCACACGCCCGTTTACATAACATAGCACACACAGTATGCACGTGTGTCGTATGCACAGCACACACGTGTGCACACCCGCATGGCGTTCTTGTTCGCCCGTGTGTTAGTGCAAGGGCGCGCCGTGAAACACTAGGGACGCTGAAAAAGAAAATCACTGTTTATCTGGAATTCAGGTTTTCCTGTTGTGTTATATTTCGTTTCACACTGGTGCTCTTGGCCCTGCTCGCCGGGTGCCCTCATCACGGTCTTGGCCTGAACGCGCCGCCAGGTGAACACAGAACACCGATTTGTGGTTATGCTAAGTTGTCACTGTTTGGGATATTCACGGGGTCAGGGCCCTGGTCTCACCACCGTGTTGACCTCCTTCCAGAACATTCTGCAACGTTAGAAGACCCTGAGGAACAGACTGCTCCACCAGGCCTCAGGGAGCCCTCACCATGCCCTCGGCTGCACTCAGAGAGCACAGAGGGTTCGGTCCCTTCCCCTCTGGGTACATTTTCCCAAATTCCCTTACTAGCAAAAATGTCTCCCACAACATAGTATTAGTTCCTTTTTTTTTTTTTAAAGATTTTATTTATTTATTTGACAAACAGAGATCACAAGTAGGCAGAGAGACAGGGAGAGAGAGAGGAGGAAGCAGGCTCCCCGCTGAGCAGAGAGCCCGATGCGGGACTCGATCCCAGGACCCTGAGATCATGACCTGAGCTGAAGGCAGCGGCCCAACCCACGGAGCCACGCAGGCGCCCCTGGTTCCATTTCTTTTACTCCGTCTCCGGGTCCTCCTTTATGCCTGTCCCACAGCTTTTCAGGTGAGGACCTACCGAGCTCCGCACATGAGCGCTGTCATTAGCTTCCTTTGTTTCGCGTCCTATTATTCTTACGGGCTCCGAATGTGAAGGGGCGTCTTAATCATGGTCATGGCGCTCAGAGTCCTTGCCCTTGCCAGAAAGAATACAGAAGAATCACTCGTCCACTGCCCCTTTAGATGTCAAGATATTTTACTATGGGATCTTATCTCAAATTATTACTAGAAATCTCTGCATGTAGGGAACTTTGCACTCTCACGCTTACATAACTGACAGTAAGTTACCCCGATCAAAGTTGGGAACGTGTGAATGGTGGGATTCTCCTCATTCACTATGTGTTTTGTAGGACAACATGTAAAATGTAAATATAAATTTTGTTTTTCTGTTACCCAGGTGCTAGGATACGTGGATGCCTTGCCCTTCACCCCCTTTCTAAATTTATGTATTTGCTTAATTAATAAGTATTTTTAAAAATATGGAATACTTCATGAATTTACTTTTCATCCTTACACAGGAGCTATGCTAATCTTTTCTGTATTGTTCTAACTTTAATATCTGTGCTGCCCAAGTGAGCGCTCACCCTTTTTTAAATATTTAAATTTTTAAAATATTTATTTATGTATTTATTATTATTTGTTTTCTTGTTTGTTTATTTAAGGAGTTTCCATGCCCAGTGTGGAGCCCAATGCAGGGTTTGAACTCACCACCTTGAGATTAAGAACTGATTGAGGAGCACCTGGGTGGCTCAGTGGGTTAAGCCTCTGCCTTCAGCTCAGGTCATGATCTCAGGGTCCTGGAATTGAGCCCCACCTTGGGATCTGTGTTCAGCGGGGAGCCTGCTTCCCTTTCTCTCTCTCTCTCTGCCTGCCTCTCTGCCTACTTGTGATCTCTCTGTCAAATAAATAAATAAGTAAAAGCTTAAAAAGAAAACGACAAAAAAAAAAAAAAAAGAACTGATTGAGATCGGGAGTCAGACACTTAACTATCTGAGCCACCCAAGTGCCCCCACTCCCCTTTCTTTAAAAAATGAATGATTGGAAATTTCTAATTGATTCCCTGACAATTTCACTGCACATTATGAAATAATATGGTATTGATAAAGTGTAGCTTGGAAATGGCAGCAACATTCGAGGTGTAACACAGGGCTTCACACATCTGACAGTAAGATTCTTCATCAGAGATGGGCCGATTGACCCCCAAGGCATTTCCCTACATCCTAGGCACAGGGTTTGACTACATTTCGCAGCATCCCTTGTAAGTAGGCAAGAACACATGATAGTCATGTGATAAGAGTGTTCAGAGGAATGTGGGCAGTAGGTCCACCCCATAAGGCCCTCCTACCCTGACCTCTGCTGTCTTTCCCCATCCACAGCTGCATGGATAGGACTCTGGGAATCTTGAGGTTGGAGCAACCACAAGAAAAAAGACTGAGTCTCTGCTAAAGGAGTCTCCCAGGGTAGTATCTTGACCTGGAATACTCCCATCGAATTATGTTACAAGCATGAAATAAACTTTTACTGAATAAAGGCTTTAATTTTTTAAGAGCAGCACCTTTCAAAACTAATGGGAGACATTTATTCTTTCGTTCAGTAAGTAGTTCCTGAAATATATGCTGAGTGCCGCCCATGCGGCAGAGACTCTGTCAGTCATATACTTTGATAAATGAAACACACACACTTATTTCCATGATGGAGCTCATGGTTTACCAAGGAGAAGGGACAAGAAGGAAAAATTCAGGAAGCATATACTTTGCGATAAAGGATATGAAGGCAACAAGTGGGGGACATTATTCCTCTGCTCAATATCTGCCTATATGCGGTGGTTGTGGCTGAATTCTTGGAGGAAGTGATGTGAGGACGAGATAGGATGGATGAGAAGGTCTAGCCGTACAGAGAGTCAGCAAGGAGGGGATCAGGAGTCTGGAACAACGCCATGCCCTGAATTTGTAAAGACATCAGAGGGGAAGGAAGCTCTTTTCCTGACTCAAGAGTGAGAAAGCCAGAGAACAGGTGATTGGAAAAGTTGGCAACATATGGGGTATGTGGGCCATATGTGTCACGTAAGGATCTGGAATTTAAGTGCAAACAGGTTTGCTTATACCCTAAAGGAATTTAAGCAGAGGGTTGGAATAAAAGGAATGATATTTCAAAATATCGTTTAGGTGGCTGTGCATAGAATTGATACTACGAAGTGAAAGCAGGGGTGCAGAGGAAAAGGAGTGAGGTATTTCAGTACTAATGGAGAGATGGTGGTCATGGCTTAGGCTGAGTGAGGCGGCAGGAAAGGCAGAGCTAAGTGGGCAAGTCCAAGACACGTCTGGAAGGTAGAATCAGCACACTGAAGTAGAGATTGTACATGGGGGTACAGAGTGGTGTCAAAAAAGTTCTCTGTTTTTATAGTTTGATCACATGGGCCAACACAGATATAAGACAGGAAGAACAGAGTTCAAGTGAAGACAAGGTTTGAAGACAGGATCGTCTTAAGAAATCAGTTTTGGACTTGTTAAGTATAAGATGGGAGATTGATGGAAATAACATCAATACCCAACAAAGAAGGAATTCACAAAGAAAATGTGGTGTATCCATACAATGGCATACTGATCCACCCTACAGAAGAAAAACTTCTGGTCATTTGTGACAACATGGATGAACCTGGAAGACATTCCACTAAGTCAAATTAGCCACACACAGAAGGACAATGTTACATGATATTGCTTATATGAGGAATTTTAAAAAGTAGAATTCATAGAAGCAGAGAGTAGAATGATAGTGGCCAGGGGCTGCGGGGGTGGGTAGGGGAAATAAGAAGTTATTAGTCAAAGGGTGCAAAGTTTTAGTCACATGAGATGAAGAAGGGCCTGAGATCTGTTACACAGCACTTTGCCTGTAATTAATAACATCCTATGGTATATTCGGAAATGTACTAAGAGGGTAGATCTCAGAGTAAGTGACCTTCTCACACATACAAAATAGTGATAATCAATAAAGAAGGGAGGACACTTCTGGAGGGGATGGCTATGTTCATGGTATCGACTGTGGGGGTGGCTTCGTGGAGTTCTGTATTAAATACATGCAGTTTTCTTGTGTGTCAATCACACCTTGATAAAATCATTTTAAAATTAATGAAAATATATCTTTATACATCCTGAAAAACAAATGAACCCAAGAGGTCCCGTCACCTCTAGCGCTGTACATTGCTCTCTTCCGTCCTCCAGCTTTAGTCCATTAAACATGTTGGTAACATTCCGGGGAATACACTTTCTGGGCACTAATTGTGCTGTTAAGGGAAACGTGAATAGATCTGCTTTAAGGTTGAATTATTGGAATTCAAGAATTCATTAACATCTCTCCATAAGCCCTTTTGGGAGACCAAGCACACTCTCTTTGCAGTTAGCTCTGTTCAAATCATTCGCTGGAGAGGTAGAGGAGCATTACCTATTTTATGATTCCTGTGGTAAACATCACCCTTGAGTGAACTAAATGGTCTCTTTCGCTCCTCTCCACTCCCTCCTTTTTTTCCCTGAACGTATCTCTATTTATCTGTCTTTCCCTCTTTAGAGGCTAGCAACAAACCGTCATTTATTTCCTTTGTGGTTAACCTACTAGTACGCTCCCTACCAAGCTGGGAAAACCACAGGTTTGTTTATTTAACACATTACTCTGTCCTACCTTACTTGATGTGTCCCAGTAGGAGATACCTGGAAGCCGCTGTCCGGTCACCCAGGGAGAGAACCCACCTCAAAGCAGGGCTGTGAGTGAGAATGCCGCTTCAGTGGGGAGAGGCTTGAGGAAGGAACTCGATGGAGCTCAGGCACTTTGCTTGAGTGTCTGAGTAAATAACGCTGTTGTGGGAGTGGGAAACCTGAGGACAGACATGAGACATGAGGACATGAGGTCTTTGCCAGGTTGGGGCATACCGAATTTTGAGTTTGCTGAGAAACCATGAGATGAATGTGTCTGTTAGACGGTTGTGTGCTTGGGTCCAGAGTTGGGTGGAGATACAGTCTTCTGCTGGGGATAGCCAGTTAGCAGCCCTGAGGTGACATCTTTTGTCCACCATTACTGAGGCACAAAAGAGGAAGATGGAGCACAGAGGCTCTAATGGTGCTAAGTGATGAACGCTGTATCACATCTTGCGGTAACCTTCCCAGAGCTTACGACGTGTATGCTATGACCGTTATTCAACAGAGCTTCCCAGACTGTTCCCCTCATCGAGTGGCTTTTGCTAACCTTGGGTTAAATGATCAACCTCGAGTATTCTCCCCTACTCATTTAAGATCTAATTCCTTCTTTTGTTATGATTATGTTAGTCACCATAGGAGACATCAGTAGTTTTTGATGCAGTGTCCTGAGATTCATTGTTTATGTCCTATTCCACTTTCTGTCCCAGGTTTGTGACTTCCCAACACTCAGAGCTTCCCAGACTGAAGCAACCTTCAAAAAAAAAAAAAAAAAAATCACATCACTCCATACTGATGCACCTGAAAAGAAAACACAGTAATCTTTTTTTCTATATTCAAGTTAACCGGAGTGTTGGTATGGGTATGGGTGTGGGAGAGGATATTGATGGAGGCTTAGAGACAGACAGAGATAGGAATACAGATTCATGCATAAACATTACACCTTCAATAGTCACAGGTATTGTCAGGTAGTGCTGGGAAGGGAGGGAACCTGGAAGAGGAAGGACTCAGCCCACACACCGAAGCACCAGAGATGCTCTCTGGGAAAGCATCTCTAAAGTGCTTTTGAATATAACAACAACAACAAATGACATACTTAGGGGAACTTCAAATATTTGCTCTAGTGTGTGTGTCTGTGTGTGCTTGAGAATTCTGTGGGTCCTGAATCTGTTATAATCAATGGAAAGAAATAAGGATGAATTATTAGTGTCTGAATCTTAATGGATTTAGGTAAGATCCTAAGGTGATTAGGTTCTGAAGGAACAAATAAATTAAGGAATTTTAATACCTGGGACATATCCTGTGACCTCGTTGGAAAGGAAATGTTTCGTTTGGGCTAGTTATATCAATCTAGGTTTCAATCCATGATTCTCAGTTACTAGTCATGTGACTTTGGATATTTTATTTAATCCATCAGTCTCTATAAACTAAAATAAAAATGACAGTCTGCTTGAGGACTCATAATATAATGTACACAAACTTTCTGGAATGTACTGTGTTCTTGATGCATTTCGATTTTGTGTTCAGCACAATATTTTAGCCACTATGATGGTTGATTTTAGGTGTCAACTTGACTTGGGCACAGGGTGTGATCAGACTTTATTTTGATCAGACTTTATTCTGGGTGTGTCTCTGAGGGTGTTTTGAGGTGAGGTTAACATTTGAATGAAGACACAGGGCTAAGCAGAAGGTCCTTCCTAATGTGGTAGGCCTCATCTAATCAGCTGGAGACCTGACTAGGAGGAAGGGGCTGCAAGAGGAAGGGGCTGCACTCTCTTTGAGTGAGGGGCATCAACCCTCTCCTCCTCTGGGCTCAGATTCAGAAGGGAAGTTACACCATGGCCTTCCTGCTTCTATAGTGTGGCCCCTTCTGGGTCTCCACTTGTGGACTGCAGATACTTGGAACTTCTCAGCCTCCATAATCACATCAGCCAATTCCTTATTATATGTCTCCTGATAGATAAAAAGGGAAACAGAGAGAGAGAAGGAGGATAGAGGTAACACTCTGAGAAAGGATTTTCTTATTTAAATATGTCATGAAATAAAATAGTGAGGAGACTTTAGCTACTATAGGATTTCTCTGGCATTCGTGGAAAACAGAGCAGATACAGCAGATTCCTTGGAGATCCAGCTGTTGCCTGAGCTGGAGCTCTAAATTGTAGCAGGGGACGTGTAGCCCTGCGAGTAAATTAGAAATTAAACTAAACCTTGAATAGGACAGTATCTATAGATACAAAGATATAGATATATATATATATGTATGAAAACTCATATATATGGATATTTATCTCTATGTATCTAATCTGTATCTATATCTATATTTATCTATGTATCTATATGAATCTATCCATAGATATATAATGTGCATCTGTATCTCTGTATGTATGTATCTCTCTTTCTATTGATCTCTATCTCTTTTCTATGTTTCATCTATCTATTGTCTGTCTGTCTGTCTATCTATCTTGTATTGATTCTGTTTCTCTGGAGAACCTCGACTAATACATCACTAATTGCACATAAAATAGCCCGTGTCTTAGCTTCTCCTGGAACAGAGTGTATGCAAACACACGCACACGGGTAGTTTAGTTTAGAAAGTAATTCCATGGAATCAAGGTGGGTGATTTGGAAAGAATGAAACAAGATCATGAGAAAAGCCAAGCTAGGGGTGAGGCATTGAGCTCGTTACTAGTAAAGGTCCCTCATACTAAAATTTTCTTGGACTCTATATGAAGTTGCTTAGAACACGCCTCCAAAGGACCCGTGTGAGGAGAGGTGGAAGGGGTGTTGGATCCCAGGCCCCATTGGTCAGTGAGTCACCAGGGTTGACAGCCCCATTGGTCAGTGAGTCACCAGGGTTGACAGCCCCATTGGTCAGTGAGTCACCAGGGTTGACAGCCCCATTTCCTCACGTTGCACGTGGCTGAGCAGTCAGAGCGAGATCAGCATGGCGTACTCGGCACTGGGATGGTTGGAATACACTTAGGTAATTCTGGTGGATGCCTTGGTGGATGGGTAGGAAGGAATGCCATCAGAAGGAGACAGATCAGGAAAGGTTTCTACCATACCCCATTAGGATGACACAATTTCTGTCCAAAGCAATGTGATGTAATGGAATAAGCGCCATGACTCAAAAGGCTTACAAAAGGATTCCAATTTGTGGAAATAGAGAAAGCATGAAAAATGGGAAGTTTTTTTTTTTTTTTTTAAATTAACAGAGCCACAACAATTTAATCTGCTATTGATTTCTAGCCATAGGTTTTGTTGTAATTTCCCCTTTCTGCTGGAGGATCCTGTACTTTTCCTTTTATCTTTAGTAAAGAGGGCGGCTCTCCTGTCACCATGTGCAGTTGTCCGTGTGTGAGAGCCTGTGTGGGGTCCCTGCACCAGGGAGAAGCATCAAGACTCAGGACACAGAGTTAGGTTCACTCTGCTCTTTGCCAGCTCCGTGATCTTGGTCTACCCTTGTCCCCTCTCAGCCACTTTTGTGAAAGGGAAGACTCTGATGGACTCAGTCCTCTGGAGTAAAAACTAAGTCTTACACTGCGATCACAGAAGTGAAGAGAAACTGTCTGACCCGCACATACCCCCATTTATGCTGGACGTGAAATTCTATCATCTTTTCCAGACCCTAATTCACTGCACAAATGAGTCTGGCAAAACGTCTCCTAACTCCTTAATGCAGACCCTTTCAAGAGGAAAAACATGTTCACACATTAAAACAGGAAACACAAATGAGTCATTCTCTCCCTGATGACCAGACTTTTTATTCAGTAAACATTTTCTCCCTCGAAGCCCTTTTCAGAGCCCCCACTGCATGCTGTCATTCACATCTTATTACACGAAGTCTGTGCAGACATGACTTGGGACTAATGGGGTTGCAGCCAATCTATTCTGAGGACGGGTTCATTAGATGCTAATTGCACTGAGTGTCCAAGTTAATTCCCACCTCTTCCATTTGTATATTCCTGGACCCTAGACAGTAATAGCTAAAACCCATCTATCTCCATGGTAACAGAGGAAGCCATAAAGAACCAATAGAGCTTGACCATGCAAGGGGGAGAGAATCTGTAGGTAGGAAATAATTGCATTTTAAACAGGGTGAGTGCCAGCTTTCAGAATAGGGTGCTGTGCTCAGACGAGGAGAGAATCTGCAAGGGCACTGACATTCACCCCAGGATTTGGTAGCCACTTAAAGGAGCCCCAGGTAGAGGGTTCGGCAGAGAATAGGCCAGGCAGGAAAAGCAAGTGGTAGTCAGAAACAGTTGCTGAAATGCAGGGGATTCTAGAAAAGGGAGTAAGAACTGATTGGGGTAGCATGCACGCCTTGAGTCAAGATACCCTGTACGTTGCCTCTTGCTCACCAAATAGAACCGTCCACAGGCTGCCGATGAAGTCACCAGAAAGGCCGGCAGACACACAGGGCTCCCGTTCTCAGGAAGCGTACACTCTCAGAGCATAAAAGCCAGGACCAAGTTGTCAAGAAAATACACAAAATAATTATAAACCTCAGGAAGTGTTGACAAGCAGAGGAACAAGGTTGGACATGAAATGGAAAAGAGCAGGAACGCATCTGGATTTGAACAGTCAGAGAACACCCCTGTGACAGAGGACAGACAAGGGATGAAGGGCTAAGAGCCACGATGCAGCCAGCCATGAGGGAAGTTGCAGTCAGAGGAGGGCATGGGTGATAGCTCATGCGGCATGTCCTCAGCAACTCCTGGATTTATGTCTGCCTCTGCCATGTTTTCCTTCATCAGATGATGCATATCACTGAGCTTGAGGGCAAATCAAATCATCTCCAAATTGAAAATGATTTTTGTTCACTGCACCTCGATAGTGGAGGTCAGGAAATTTGTTTTCATGATGTTTATTGGCAGGAGAGGGCGATACCCCATCACATAGTCTCCTCAAAGGATCAGTCATGAGAAAGTTCTGCTCACTCAGATTTCCCTGCCTATAGCATGGTTGGGGGGGTTGTAGAATGCCTGAGAATCTCTTTGGGAAGTAACAGCTGCTGTAGACATCATGGCGTCAGTGGTGTTTGGCCCAGGCCACTGCTGTCCCTGCCTCTGCCAGCTGAGATGCCAGCACTGTCTTCTGATGGGGGAACCCTGGTTTTTCACCCCAGGGAGGGGTTTAGCTATTCTATCCCCATTGCTTCCAGGGGCAGCAGGCCCGACGCGTCAGGTTGGGATGAACTGATCAGCTCAGCTACCCTCCTTGTGGCCGGCGGCCGTGGGGAGGAAGAGCAGAAGGAAGAAGGATCTCACCAAAGTAGCAGAAGTCACATAAAACTGACTGGTGAGCTAGGAAGGGGATGGCAGGGAACAGTAGGTCAAACAGGCTAGTGGAAGAAAACATCTGGAAAATTCCTGAGGCATGGGCTGGTGTCCTTATGGATTCTAAGGACTTTCTACAGAATGTTGTATGTGAGAACTAGGTTTGTTTTCAGGACTATCAAATTCCTAATGGTGGCCACCAGAAATCCTGACATCCAATTTCTTTCTTCCTTCAGGCTCATTTCTCTCGAGCCCGAAAGCTTTGCTGTAATGTACTAAACAACTAATTAGGCGGGTAAGACAAATGAGTAGTTCTAGAAGAAGAAAAAAAAAAAGACAAAAGATGTCTTTGGTTTCCCCTGCCTGACAAGCAAATAGAAATCTTTAAAAAATAAACAAACAAACTTTCATCACTGGGAGATTGGGGAAATGACCTCACATAAAATGGAACATCCAGAAATAGCACAGATTCATCCAGGAAGGAAAGAAAGGAGAGAAAGAGGTACAAAGCCTGAACCATAATTTTCCTTATAAGGAATATACTGAAATTGGTAGAAAGTAAAGGGAAACTTTGACAAATTCTAGAAATATTTCCTAATCTTTGGGTTGCTTCCATTTGGGATGCTTCCATTTGGGATGCTGTCACTCTGGAATCCTGAGTTTTCAGGTCAGGAAAGAATGAAGGTATCCCAGGAAATACCATGCCGGGAGCCTCCTGCAGGAGTGGGACAGAGATCCTGTCCACTGTGGGGCACCATCTCCCCAGATAAGAAACCTCTTTGTCTGAGGTGTCGGTGGTCACAAATCAGGACATGCTACCCGGGTAGCCTTCCTCACTCCAGCCACAAGAAGTCTTCCTGTCTTCTTCAAAAATAAAACAAAGCAAAACAAAACCCAGCGTTTGTCGACGTCTGCGGCTGGGAAAGTTTTCGATGGGCCTCCTCCTCTTCCTCCTCCTCTTCCTCCAAATCCAAAACTAAAACAAATGAAGCAAACAGGCAAGGAAACAGAAGGCATATGGGTAGAAGTTCTTTTTTAAATTGTTTTTTAAGTTCCCTTTCACTAGTGGGTGGGTATTTTATAATAGTGGGAGAAAAAGACAGGGGGAGAGAAGGAGAGGGAAGCCAAGAGAGCCAAAGAGACAGGAAGAGAGGAAGAGAGAGTGATTCTTTTTAAAGAAGCATCAGTAGGGGAGCTGAGAAATGAGACCCGGAGGGGGAGGAAGGTAATTAAAGATGTGTTACTGAGCACGATGCTACTCCTCTCAAAGGCCCAGAATCTCAGGAAGACAGATGCACACTGGATCCACGCTTCTTCTTCTGCTTCTTCTTTTTTAAATAAAGGTTTTATTTATTTATTTATTTATTTATTTAGACATAGAGAGAGAGAGAGAGAGATCACAAGTAGGCAGAGAGGCAGGCAGAGAGAGAGGGGGAAGCAGGCTCCCCACTGAGCAGAGAGCCCGACGCGGGGCTCGATCTCAGGACCCTGGGATCATGACCTGAGCCGAAGGCAGAGGCTTTAACCCACTGAGCCACCCAGGCCCTAGGTCCACGCTTCTTAAGGACACCTTTACTCACCACCGACTGTGAGTGACCAGGTGACAGCAGCAAGCCCCAATAACCTGCCCCACCCTCCAGAAGTGGGCAGCAAATCTGTGATTTCCCATTAAGTATTTGTTGTTTGAGGCCACTAAGTGTTACAGCAGAAACCTGATTAACTCATACAGCAGACAGTGCATCCGTTTGGTGCACCAGACTTCAGAAACAAAGCTTGTTGGCTTAGATAGACCAGACTTTGGACTAATTAAGTGAAGATTATTACCTTGATAAAATAGTGGCTTACAAAGTAATGTGATTGTCTTTCCAAGAATTTTGTCATTTCTATTTTAGATGTTCATTTCTTTTGACTTTAGTGTCTTTTTAGTTTTTTTTTTTTTAAAGGTATTTTTCTTCAAATCAATTTCTAATTAGAACTGTGCCTGTTGGACGATTTTAAATATATCTATAGTCCATTTCTTTGATGAAAGAGTGGTTGAGCTGCCAAATATTCACTTAAAAGGCAGGAGCTTGCAAGTGTAAGGAGAACATTGAGAAAGTAGGAGAAATCCTGAGAACCTTTGAATGATAGGAAAGACAATAGATAGTCTCTGTACAACAATCTGAGAAACCTATCTTCCTGTCTTGGATTTTTCACCAATTAGGTCTGAGATATTGAGGAATTCATATCATTTTCTGGTTTTAATATTTTCCAGTTGTGTCACTGAATGCGTAGATCGGAATGTCGGATTCACCTGTGGTTCATTGGTGACTCGGGCGCAGCCAGTTCAAGCGATGGGGAAGAGGATGGAGAGACACAAGTTCTGAAACCCTCGCGCTTGAGTCAGCCAGACCCAAATCTGGTTTTAATTATTTTTTTCTGTTGAGGCTATCGATAATTTGTTGATGAGTTCTCCATAGCCAAAAAACATATATTTTTAAAATATTTTATTTATTTATTTGACAGACAGAGATCACAAGTAGTCAGAGAGGCAGGCAGAGAGAGAGGGGGAAGCAGGCTCCCTGTTAACCAAAAACATATAAAAGTCCATCAGCATAGGGGCACCTGGGTGGATCAGTGGGTTAAGCCTCCACCTTCAGCTAAGGTCATGATTTTAGGGTCTTGGGATCGAGCCCCACAGGGAGCCTGCTTCCCCCTCTCTCTCTGCCTGCTGCTCTGCCTACTTGTGATCTCTCCCTCACTCTGTCAAATAAATAAATAAATAAAATCTTTAAAAAAAAAATCCATTAGCCTAAACATTTTAAAACATTCTTTCTACACTAATATATTTACAGACCCAAAAAAAGAGATATGGTGAAGATGATGAGTTTGAAGGTAAAAATTACTAGTTTAGTCCTTCATTTTAATTTCAGTTTAAATTTCATTTTGACTAAAGGAGAGCTCTCCAAACTTACAGCGGCCTTTCTCTTTCATTCCATTTTTTTTTTTTAGGTTTGTGAAGACCCTTCTTCTGGTTGTTATGTCAATGACATGCTCTGGATATGTTGTAGATGGATTATTGTTTTTAAAAAGTATGTAAACAATAACAAGCTACAATTTATGTCATACCTTAAATGGTAGTAACAAGGATTCATTTTAGAAATGGCTGTTATAACTGAACCATTAAAATTCTATAACAAACTACTTAAATGGAAACAGTGCATGTTTTTAAGATTTTTTTTTTTTTTAATAATGAGAATTGTTCCATTAGCTCTTTGCTTCGTTGAAAGAACATTTGGTCTCTTGGTGACAGGTTCCAACAGAGACCAGTTTCTCTCAAGCTGTAGCTTAATCAAACATATGTTCATGAAAATTAATGACAGGGATATTAACTTTCTTAATTCTAAAATTCTCACTGAAGACCTGAAAGAGATGCAAAAATACATGCTATTGTTTAAAATAAATTGCCAATAGATGATTAAGCCAAGAAGTTTAATCAACTAATGCAAGGAAGAGTCCAGACTTGCCGACAGAAACAGAAATTACATGTGCATGGAGGAAATGCAGCCCAGATCTGTTTCCCTTACATTAATGATTTTCTGTTTAACCTTGGAGGCACTCTTAATTATTCCGGGTCCTAGGTCTCTTATCGTATACTGAACTGGCTATTCTACATGCTCTATGAGATATTTCTATATCTAAAAACATAGGTATGTAATGATCGTCATGACACCAATTAAACAATGGTATTTACCTCAATCTTAACAGTGAATCAAATCTTATCCTGTCCATGTTATATCAAAAATCCCTAAAGTGTCTCCTTACTTGACATGTATAGCTTCCCTTACTGCTGAAGGGACTTAGGAAAAGGGCTCTTTGTGTTTGGATTCAGATCTTTTTAAAAGCCATGAGTCCAATAAATAGGCCACTTATATTCTGTAATCTTCAGTTCTGTCCTCTGACTAGTGGCAAAAATCATGGCCTGTTTGAAGACTCTTTGTGAGGAATAAAAGAGATGATGTAACATAACTTTTATGGTTTAGGTACATAACTAAGTTATGCATGTGTAGGTGTAGCAGATGTTTATTGTATAAATACAAAGTTAATTGTATAAGAAACTTTATTTCATAATTTAAAAATAGTAGAGAGATTTCACATGTAATAATCATTATTGTTATTGAAGTTACTTAATGGTTTAGTAATGTTATTTAACAAGGCACATTGTCTGAAGTTGATCAAAAATGAAACTCAAATGTCTTAGATATGAGAAGTTTGTTCACTGTTGTAATGGTGAAGGGCAAAACACAGTAAGAGACAATTTCATCAACGGGCTCACTACCACTGGTGATAATTAATCCACATCTTAACTTTGCTCCATACCTTCCACTGGCTTTCTCTTCTCCTACTGCTTTTGCCACTTGGAAGGGACTTGGCCATTTCTAGTTTCCAGGCTGAGGTCTTTAAGGTTTATAGCTAGAAAGAAAGAAGTGAATCTTTCTTTAAAAATAAAATAATTTATTTATTTGAGAGAGAGAGAGAGAGAGAACAAGTGGGGGGAAGGATAGAGGGAGAGAATGTTCAAGCTTATTCCCTGCTGAGCCCAGAGCCCACAACAGGGCTCGATTCCATGAACCATGAAATCATGACCTGAGCTTAAACCAAGAGTTGGACACTTAACTGACTGAGCCCATCAGGTGCCCCAGAAATGAAGTATCTTCTGCCTAGGTATAATTGGAATCATTCTGGAGAAAAACACAGATTAGCCGTCCTTGGGTCATATATCCATCACGGTCTTTGTGACCGAAAGGTAGAAATACTGACTAACCACACAGGAGCCACCTGCCCATTTGCCTTCTTCGACCGAATGCCGTAGCCAGAGAAGCAGGGAATCTCTTATATCTTAGGGATTGAGGATGCTGGTTTATATTTTTATCTGAGCAATCTATGTCAAACTGAGCAATCTATGTCAAAGTAGGTCCAAACTGCTCCTCCCAGGTGCTTTTTGGCTGCATCATCCCTGTCCCTAAGACCCACTGTGACTCAGCCTCAGCAAGACTAGATCAGCGTTTCCTTTAGCCTTTTGCAGATAGCACTGATGGGTTGGAAATAGAGGCTGAGCATCTAAGTGGGGGAGCTTGGAATCCTGAGTGCAACGAAGGCAGTCCTAGACCGGCTCCTGCTTCATCTCAGGACCTCGGGACCATTTCATCTTTCTGAGTGTTAGTTTACATATCTATGGAAAGAGAAGTCTCTAATATAGGGTCTCTCTAAATGTACTTATATATTCAATGTCAGAATCAGACATGCATATGAGCATTTTTCATTAGCATGCATTTTTCCTACATCATCCTTTCTCTCATTGAGATAACTATTTTCTTTCTCTTTAAGAAAACAAGTGCATTTCCTCTTCAAAAAATGAACCCATATCTGAGCTACTATGAAGCCACAATCAACTACTATTATTTCCTGGGAAAAGCTTTCAATTTTCTGTCTAAACTCCTGGATCTTATATGGGATAAATTCACATACTTCTTTTTTTCAGATTTTACTAATTCACTGTGTCCTTGCTTCTTTTCTTCTTCTTGTCCTACCATCTCTTAAAATGGTCTTTAAAATGTTCAGTTTTCAAGTAATTGTTCTGATTTTCACTAAGCTGTTAGAATTCAGAATTCACAAACCCATGTACATAGGATTATTGGATACCTTGTGTTTTCACTCTAGCTGGATACCTAGAAATTTAAGCCTAGAAGGTATATTCCTATAATATATATCTATGCTTTTGTAAGAAACTTTTTTTGTTAGAGATATCTGTTTAAAGTATTAGAAGTTGGATCATATTCCTTTTCACAGATACTGATTCTACATTTGCGCCCAGAGAAAACCATTTATGAAATGAGAAAGAGAGACAGAGAGGGAGGTAGAAATTGTAATACAAGGACAGTGATTTTCTGTTTATTTTTCTTAACTTCCACCAAATTATAAGCTTCCTAGAAACAGAGACTGTGCCTAATTTATTTATGATTATTTCTCCAGAGCTAAACAGATCCAGGCACATAGGAGATACTCAACAAATAAATATCAGAAGAGAGAAAACATAGTATCACTCTTTTGTACATGTTGAGGTACAAATATAGTGCTTTCCTATAGTCTAATATTTAGCTACCACTTATTGTTTGTTTGTTTGTTTTTCAATATCCCCCATCACTGTGAAGACAAGAGAAGATACCCTTGATTTCTAGGAGCTTAAAGATCCACTAGAGAGATTAGAGGTTTTAGTCACCACGCTCTGTAGTTTATTTTATTCTGTGACAAGCTGGCACAGAGCAAACCTGCCCCATGCTGGCTTCCCTGTTCCATCTTCCCTGCCTGCTTCGTGGCTGGAGGGCTAAGAACTGTCCTGCAATATTGTAGCGAACCGTCCCAGTGGAGTGGCCAGATGACCTGTCTGCAATCGGAAGCCATCGGTTTTACTGCTCTCCTGCACCCCTCCTCCTCGTGGTTACAATGACAGCGATAATGATGGCTGATATTTTTCAGATATTTATTTTGTGCCAGGTTCTGATGGAATACGTTTATTTCATGTCACACACCCCTTTAAGGTACTTACTATCATGTCCCACATGATAAAAACACATTGAACAGCATCAAGAGAGACGAAATACCTTGCTTAAGGTCATGTGGTCAAAAGAGAAACCAGCTGAGAAGCCATGCACCTGGACTTTAGAACGGTCTGCCACGCTGTTCCTGAAGAGTTACAAGGACGCTTACCAGTCAGTGGACATTCACTATACACCAAACCCCGCTCTGCCTGTTGTCTTATTTAATCCTGGTAAGAACCTCCACGAGACAAGTGCTTTTGTAACCATTTGCAAACAACCAAGCAGAGGCCCATGGAAGAGGGTGAACGGCACTCCCACGCCCACACAGCGGACCAGTGGAAGAAGGGCTGGGTGACCCTGGAGGGGGTGACTCTTACAGACGCTGCTCTCCAGCCTTCGGATCCAAACAAATCATGTTGTTGAACAGCAGAGACTCTCTCCTCTATGTGAGTTGTTCTTAAAAATTCCTAAGAGCCCTATGTCGCAAGCGCTACTAGCCCTGTTCTACACATAAGCGGTGGCATAGAAATAAGAAGCTCACACAAGGTTGCAGAAATAAGTGGCAGAGCTTAGATTTGAACCCAAACAGCCTGACTCTCAGCTAGGAGCTACTGTGCTGACTCATCTCTTCGATCCCGGACTGGGGACTGGAAGGACACATATCGCTACTCGGGAAGGGACGATGGCTGCACTACTGTGATAAACACCCCTGTGAGGCGGCCAGTCGGGGTCACATGATGGGTTATGGTGCTTGGCCAGAGTCACCATCTAACACAGCATGTGCACTCAAATAGTTCCCGTGCAGAGTGTCCCTCAGGGCTGCTCCAGGACAGCCCCCACTCCAATAACCAGACTGCTGGTTCCAGCCCTTGCTGTGTTTGATCCTTCCCCCACGAATTCCTACTTAGACTTTGGTTCTTTCCTGAAGACTTGTCTGACCCCAACAGGACCCCTTATGTGTTATCTCCTATAGTGACCCATAAGAAGGAACCTGTCAATAAGCAACATCCAGATTTATAATGTTTTTTTCTTTCCTTCCTTCCTTCCTCTCCCTCTTTCGCTCTCCTTCTTTCTTTCTCTTAATTGTTCAAGAAGAAAAAGAAGGTCTTCTTAGAAATAGAAATGAGTAGATGGTGATACCCCTCCTACAGTTTTTGTCCCTTTCAGTGAAAGACCCTGTCTTAACAATTGCAGAAAGCTGCTTTTGAGCATCAAAGACTACACACACAGCACACACACAGGCACACACACACACAGAGACTGAGCTTTTATTTAGTAATATGTAAAGTATTTATATTGTATTAAATTATTTCTCTCTTCCTCAAAGCCTTG
Source organism: Mustela nigripes (assembly GCF_022355385.1). NCBI lineage: Eukaryota > Metazoa > Chordata > Mammalia > Carnivora > Mustelidae > Mustela > Mustela nigripes. The sequence continues at coordinate 192,615,416 of NC_081559.1, read as the reverse complement.
TGAGACATGAAAAAAGCAAACATGGTATCTTCCTTCCATTCCTGGAATCTGAGATTCAGGGTAATTAACGGTAACTCTCTGAGAGATGTAGATGGCAGGTGGCTCATTTGAGATCAGCAGCTGGAATGCCCTTTGCCAGGTCCAGTGTCCTTCATGCTGCACCCAGTCAGCTTGGGAACCATTTCAGGACAACACAAGGACAGGAGGAATACACTCTGTTTCCAGGGTCCATACAGCCCCTGCCCCCAAAATTTATCATATCTATAATTATTTACATCTGTGATATCAGGATGATTTTAATCAAAGTCTAGGAAGTTGCTTTATTTCTCATTCTGGAAACTGCTTCTGTGTTTAAAACCTACCAAATTCAAATTGTAACATTTTTTTTTTCTTTTTGTATTTCAATCAAAATGATTTAGAATAATAGGCACAAATGTATTCAAATCATACTATTTCTATTCTCCTTATAAAGTTGGGAAATAGTTTAATAAGGCATGAAGGATAAACCGAACCATAACAGAGTGAAGAATTAATTTGCTAGTAACCATGTCAATTTTACTAACATGCATATTTGAATGAGGATAGGAAATGCCTTTCAGAGAGGCACATGAGTACTATAAAGAAAACCTCTCGCTGAATTACAGTTAACACTATAAAATGTGGCAGGCTGAAAAGTTTAGAATAATAAAAAATCATAGCAGGACCAACTTCCTTGATATCACAGAGTGTGAAGGAGCCAGAGAGAGAGAAAGGAAATCCTATTTTATGGGCACTTCTCAAAGTGTACCTGTCTTAACTGTATCTTCTATCACATGAGCCAGTCCTGTTTTTAGATCACCTGCTGAGATGCTGTTTTGAGTGTCTCTTAAAATGGAAATTTTCAAGGTATAGTAGAAAAAGGGACACTAACATAAAAAAAAATCAAGAATAAAATGTAGTGCCTCAGATAAATCTCAAGTTTTAACTGCTTATGTGAATGACTTCTGTACTTTTCTAAAGTGACCAGGATTTGCACCGGGCAAGAATAAGGTGCTTGGTGGGAGTAACTCTTGAAAGAGGTAGTATTTTTGATTCTGACAAACATCTCTATTCATCAAAAAATACATATTGTTTATAAATAATTCATGGTAAGTGATGGATATAAGCCTTACTAGGAACATGCATTCCTTCCTATGTGTATGTATTGTTTTCTTTTCTTCCTCCAAGATCATGTTAACTAAATTAAATGTGTTCAAGCCTACTTGATTCCATGCCACCTGAACGTCTTGACTTGGGACATGGAGTGTCCTGACTTTTCTCAAAGAGAATTGGGTACTTTATGGAGATCTACAAATACCATTGGGTGCATGTGGATGGATGCACATAAGACGTGTGCCATAATTGCGTGCTCGTGCTGGGCTGAATCCCGTCATCTGCCTTATTAACACCTCTTCCTCGTGGCCATGATCAGAACGATTATTTGACTTGTTTTATGGTGTGAGAGCTGTTTGTTGGTTGGACAGAAGTTTCATCCCTGAGGTGGAAGCACAGCCGTACCATTGATAATAAACAATTTCTCAAAAGGCTGATGAATCTTCTCTGTTTGCAATGAGGTGAGTCTCTTAATATATCATGGGCCAGTTCATTTTCTTAGGTGTGTAGGACAGTAAATCCTCTGGTGGGACTGCATACCTGTGTGGACTGTTGGACCATTACCTAGAAGAGGAAGTGGTATGGGCACAGACAGAGGTGGACCCCGGATGCTGTATTGTATTAGGGTGCATTTTCTCCTGTGCCTCCAATATTAACATGCATGCTTCTGTCATTCTTTCTCCTCCATTCAATAGTGGCTGTCCTTTCACTATTGAATTTGGAATAGTTTTTAATTAAAAGTGATGAAAAAAATATAAATTTGTAACTTAAATAAAATCATTCTTTTGGGGCACAATATTTATCTATCATCTATTGCATGTCCATTTCAATATATTTTAGGTAGTTTATTAAGTGAGTCAATGTTGCTTGTTGCTTTTGGTTTTACAATTTCAAAAGGACATAATGCAAAGTTAAATTTTACAGAGGCGTTGGCACTTCTCTAAATGTCCCAGCTTTTAGCCTTACTGTCCGCGTCTGTGGCTTTATCACGCTTGAAATAGATATAATTGAAAAGGTGTATTGCTATTTGCTTTTGCCAAAATATGCCATTCCCTGAATTGATTCTGTGTCTCTCTCCCTCTTCCTCTCCCTCTCCTCTGCCCCCCAACAGCCTCCATAGCACAATAAGCATCAGTGAAGAAGAGTTTTAGGCCTTTCTTGTGTCTTTTATTTTGATTCTGATATGGATCTCGAAGGCATCTACTCTCTGGCTTTGTAAAATGAATGATAATCTTGACTCTACTTTCTAATGCCCAAGCATAAAGAACTTGCTTCTAGTTAGAGCAGCCAATTTAATCTTTGGACAGCTCTGAAAATACATGTTTAAATGTATCCTATGATTTTGACCCATCTCAGATCCTAGAATAAAGAAGAGATACGGGTACAGATTTGCTCCATAATTGATAGAAATGATAAATGCTAGAAAAGCAATAGTATGTAATTAGTTGATGAATTTTTAATCTTTCCGATTGAAAACCAAGGAGTCTAACATTTCTTCTTTTACATGTAAGCATTTTTCTTTCCTTAATGGTTAAATAAGTACCAGATTCCATTATTCCGATCAATTACCCAATCTGTTATTTCTTTTGTCCTGCTTATGAAGTAAAGGCAAGCACGATTGTTTCAAATTTGGCTTCTCTTTGCATGTTTTCTTGACAGCTATGAAAATCTATCTTTTGAAGTGTAGTGCTAGCTGAGTAGGAATGCATAATTTAGGTTGCCTACTTTGATAATAAAAATAAAAACTCCATTTGCTGATGAATAGTCATTGTTACTGTGATCCATTCTCCAGCAATGACTGGAAGCTTTGGGGCTAAATGATCCACACGTGCTTTTCTCTTATGTAAATCCAGCAAAGAAAATGCCTTTTACAATTTCTAAAGTAGAGGCAGCTGGGTGGCTCTGTTGGTTAAGCTTCTGACTCTTGATTTCAGCTCAGGTCATGATCCTGGAGTCCTGGGATCCAGCCCCACATCCGGCTCCCTGCTCAGTGGGGAGTCTGTTTCTCCCACTCCCTCTGCACCCCTACTACCCACTCATGCTCTTTCGCTCAAATAAATAAATAAAATCTTTAAAAAAAGTAAAATTTCTGAAGTACTCAGCATAGTCTTTCAGGGTTCCATATTCTCAGTGCTAAGAGAATTTACTAGCAGAATAAATACTATACTAGCAGAATAAATTGTACAATTTGATGTAGCTTATACTGAACTATGCAAGCTTTCCCCTTTGTACTGAGCAGAAAGTGGACGTATCTTCCTGCAATGCTGCCTGCTGCCTTCGCAAACCCGATTTCACTGCCCTCACTGTGGCGATTCACTCACCAGATTCAGCCTTGCCCAGCTCCAGAGTTAACCTCAGTGAAGTCTCATAGAGTATAGGAATACTCGGAGGCGTCTGCACAGTGATGGCTCCAGGATTCCTACAGGAATGGGGTTAAAAGCAGCACTTTCGTGTGTGTGACAGAGTTGGCATTAAGGGTATGGGAAGACATGTGCTAAAGTTATGTTTGTATCAGCCTGGTGTCTTTACTAGTATTGCCAGTTAGAGATATAAAAGCACGAAGTAGTCTAATGAAAATTTTATATTATTTTTATGTAAACATGAGAACATACTGATTCTGAGTAGGAGCACTAGGGTTGCAGTGTCAGCTGGTGGAGAGTGTGATATAAAGAATCACGAGCCACCATTTGCTGCTGTGGCTCACAGTACCTGGTCTAGAATGGACTCTGCTCTGTCACCAGGGACACTGGGCACCTGTCCATCATGTTAATCATAGTGCTTCCTCTGTCGTCACATGGCTTTGTCTGTCATGGAAGCAGGCTGCTTAGATCTGTATTTAAGGACAAACTTGCAATTTCTTCTTCCATCCAAGATGAAATAAAAAGAAATAGGTCTACTAGCCTGCCAAAACAAAACAAAAACAAAATAAAACACCACAGAGAAAGTGAAAAAAAAAATGTAAACCTGTGCCTTTTAAAATATTGGACATCTGTTAATGGAAGGCAGCAATCCTTTAAGAATGAGAAACGAATGAAGTAAGACCTATGGTTGTCCCCACTTATCGACTGGAGTGTTTCCAGATCACAAAACAGGCAGGTGAACGCAGAAGGAACTTGGTGGTCTTCATGTTTGAGGGGCTAGGGCAGAGCATCAGGGAGGAGAGGGCTAAACAGAGATGAGGGAGTTCTAGATACTGGGGGGAGATCTCTTTGGAACCTTCACCTAAGCACAGGTAACACATGTGCATGAGTAATCTATCAGAGGGCAGTGAAGAAACCATTAAAGGGATTAGAGGGGAGAAATCTTAGGCTCAAACAGTCTTGGATAGAGTTACTCTTCCCACCACAGATTGGAACAACCCATAATTCATGAGATATCAGTTAGAGGATTTTGAAGATCTTTGTCTCAGTAATGGCCCCAAACTAGCCTTAGATTCAATGATATTCTCCCTAAGGAAGCTTAAAAGCAAGTGCCAAAAATATTTCCAATAAATTAGCTAAGATCTAGAACAAAGTTCAAGAATATTTATTAGGATACAAAAATAACCAACATACAACAAGGTAAAACTCACCACGTCTGGCATCCAAGAAAAAAAATCATTTATCATTTATCATTTATGCAAAGAAGCAGGAAACTATAAGGCTCAGTGAATGGAAACATCAGCCAGTCGAAGCCAAACCAGAAATGACACAGATGGCAGAATTAGCAGACCAGGACGCTGAGACTATCCGTGTAATGTGTGGAACATGATCTGGTGTGTTCAGCTCAAAACTATGCATGCAAAGTAGAGACATGACAAATATATGAAATGCCGAAATCAGACCTACTAGAGATGAAAACACAGTATCTAAGTTGAAAATGACACTGGATGGGATTAATACATTAGACATTATAGATACTACAGGAGGAAATCGTATCTAGCAACCATGCTCCTACATATTTGCCCAAATGAGTTGAAAGGATGTACCCACACAGAAATCTGCACACAAAATTTGTAACAGCTTTATTCATAACTGCCAACAACACAGAGGCAACTAAGGTGCCCCTCGGTAGGTAAATGAATAAATAAACTGGACAGCATTCATATAGTGGGATACTTATTCTTAATTAGAGAGAAATGTGTTATCAAACCACTAAAAATTATGGAGGAACGTAAAACACGCAGTATTAACTGAAAGAAGCCAGTCTCAAAAGGCTAGATATTGTTTGATTCCAACTCATTAATAATTTTTTTGGAAAAGGCAAAACTATGGAGAGAGTATAAATCTCAGTGGTTCTTGGAGTCAAAGGGAATAGTGGGGTGAATGGATGGAACCATGGTATTTCCAGATTAGTGAAACCCTTCTATGATGCTCTAATAGTTGATACATGACATTAGCATTTGGAAAACCCATAGGTCTGTACAACACAGTGCTCTAATGTAAACTATGGATAATAACGTATTAATTGTTAATTAATTATAACAAATGCATTACATCACGACAAGTTATTAATAAAAGGGAAAATTGCAGGGACAGAGGAGCAGGAGTATAATGGGAACTTTCTGGGCTTCCTGTTCAGTTGTTCTGTAACCCTGAAACTGCTCTAAGGAATACAGTCTATTAATTTTTTTAACAATCATCAGAAATTTAAAAATAGTATTGATCACTGTTTTTTCAAATGCCTCTCATAGGAACTGAGTCTTGATAAAGACGATGATTTGTCGTTCATGTACAATTCATCAGAAAATTAATAGAAACAGGAAGGGGGAAGCTATGAGGACAGGACAACTATCCTGTCTTCCGCTGCCCTGACTTGTTTCAGCAGGAAGTTTACGCTCTGGACAGCTTGAATAATGGATAACTCTCAAAATAATAATCCACAACCATTGTTTCTGCCATGTGAGCTTCTGGAACTGTGGGATGGCACACCATAAAGATTTTACCCATTAGTAAGAATATTGCTGCATAGTTACTTAGTGTGGTTGACTAAACACACCACACCTGTGCCTTAACAGATATTTGAGTTAAGGAACTTGTTAATGTGTGCTTGTGGAATTAGAGAACTCTATGAAAGGTTGGCTTGGGAAGCAGGGACCAAGAACAGCTCAACGCATATAGACTTGAGCTGAAAGCATATCTAAAGGCAGAGTCAAAGTTGAAAATGATTTTGACTACTCCCTCACACACATGATTTATTCTCTTTTACAGATGGAGAAACTGTGGGTCAAGTAGTTGTCATGAACTTTCCCTGCACTCACACAATGGTAAGTAAGTAGTGCTGCCATAAACTAAGGTGGTTGAGCCCCCAAGCCTTGATTTCCACTGGGCCACTCCTCCACCTTTCTTGCTGCCATTACTTGGCAGAGCTCAGTGGAAAATGTACATTCTCTGATTCTCAGCTAAGAGTTTGTTTTGTTTTCCATGCCCCACGCATTTGGTGGGATTTTAATCTACTGATCACTAGCTTTCTGCCAGACAGTGGAAGCCCATTCTTCGCACAGGCTCTGGGGCTTAGATTGTTGAATTGCCACCATTTTGGACTTTTTTTCTTCCTAAACCCAGAGAAAGAATGCAGCAGGGATAGTTATGGAGATGATGATTCCCAAGAGCTAACTGTCTTTTAAAAGTGGTTTCTTACGATCTCCTGCTCTCCTTTACTCAGGATAATGATCAGAGTAGCGGCGCGGTGAACTGATGACGTGCTCTTGTGAGCTCTTCCTTCCACAAGGTTAAGGGGTTGCTGGGCTTTTGTGCTGGGTTACGTCTTCTGATAGAACACTAGTACCTTGAGCTTTGTCTAAATTGGAAGGCAAATAATATTCATATCTGTATTTTTATGATGTAAACATTTCTTTGAGAATACAAAGCAAGTTTTTCTCTAAATACTGACTTTTCTACCATATCAAGATGTTATTTCCTATTATATTGAGTTTGTTATAGTCTCAAAAGATGGACCTGAATGTTTGATTAGTTTGAAATATGAATTTCTTTTTTTTAAATATTTTATTTATTTATTTGACAGATAGAGATCACAAGCAGGCAGAGAGGCAGGCAGAGAGAGGGAGGGAAGCAGGCTCCCTGCTGAGCAGAGAGCCCAATGCAGGGCTTGATCCCAGGACCCTGAGATTATGACCCGAGCCGAAGGCAGATGCTTAACCCACTGAGCCAACCAGGTGCCCTGAAATATGAATTTCAAACTACGAAAGTGACAATCTGAGCTAACTAGCCAAAACAGTTAAAGAAAAAAAAAAAAAAAGGTGGCTCTGATGGCTAGAAAACCTAGGGCTTCTTGATATTTTGGATGAGACCGATTAAGGCCAATAACCATTAAAAACAACAACTGATGTTGAAAGAAAATTTCAACTATCAATTTAGCTTTGAGGTCACTGAGGTGCACTTTCCCATTAAATATGTTGTAACAGACTCAGAGAGGTCAGGAAATTTGCCCCTTATCATAGCCATGAAAGTGAGTATTCGAGCTTAAAATTCACTCTATATTTTAAGCACAGGGAAACAGGAAACAGAAGTAAAGTCAACCTGATGAAGAAAAATAATCTTCTCAATAAGTGATGCTAGGACAGTTAGATGTCCAAATCTTAGAAATGAACTTGGATTCTTACCTCACACTATATTAAAATTTATTCCAAAATAGATTATAGACCCAAATGTAGTTTCCAAAATTATAAATCTCCTGGAAGGGTTTTTGGAGAAAATATTTCTGACCTTGTCTTAGGCAAAGATTTCTTAGATATGCTCCCAACCGCATGATTCATAAAATTTAAAAAAATGAACCCAATCAAAATATAAAATTTCTGTTTTTCAAAACCACCATTACAATGAAATGAAAAGGCACATACTGGGAGAAAGTATTACAAAGCATATATCTGATAATGGACTTGGGTGCAGAGTTTATAATGGATATTAAAGTTCAATAACAAGAAACAATCCAATAAAAATTTTGAGCAGAGGGATGTCTGGGGGGCTCAGCTGGTTAAGCAGCTGCCTTCAGCTCAGGACAGGATCCCAGGGTCCTGGGATCAAGGCCTGCATCGGGCTCTGCTCAGCGGGAAGTCTGCTTCTCCCTCTCCCTCTGCCTATTGCTCCTCTTGCTTGTGCTTTCTCTCTCTTTCTCTGGCAAGTGAATCAATAAAGTCTTAAAAAGATTTTTTTGAACAGACAATTGCTGAAGAGACACTATATCACTGAAGATATAGTGATATCAAATAAACACATGAAAATTTCTCAATAGCATTAGTCATTGGGGAAATGTAAATTAAATCCACAATCAATACCACTGCATACTAATTAGACAAAGTAAAATTAAAAAGACTAATGTACCAAGTGTTGATATGGAGCATTGGGAACTCTCATTTTCAGCTGTTAGAGATTTTAAATGTTACAACCGTTTTGGAAAAATTAGTTTCTTAAAATGTTAACATCCACCTACTCTATAAGCCATATTCAACTCTTAGGTATTTATCCAAGATAAAGTTTGTATACTTTAAAAAGGGGATCTGTACACAAAGATTTGTAACATCTTTATTTCTAGTATTCTCCATTTGGATATAACCCAAACAGGTGAATGCACAAATTATAGTGTGTCCACACAATGGAATACAGCTTCCACAGTGTAGCAATGAGGTCATATCCCAAAATAAAGGTGCCAAGGAAAAGAAACCAGGCAAAAATTTATAACTATTTTTATGATTTCATTTATATAAATGTCTAGATAATGCAAACTCATCTATAGAAATAGGGAGCTGATTCCTGGTTGCCTGCCAGTGGGGGTGACAAGAGGGCAGGTGGAGGGGTTACAATGGGCCCCAAGGAAGATTTTGGGTGTGGTAGAATTATTCACTGTTTTGTTAGGTGATTGATTTGTGAGTATATACGCATGTTGAAATTTCTTATTGTATATTTTAAACGCTTACAATTTATTGTGTACAACATGTATCTATATCAATCTGTTAATAATCTAAAGAAATTATGCATGAGGGGCGCCTGGGTGGCTCAGTGGGTTAAGCCGTTGCCTTCGGCTCAGGTCATGATCTCAGGGCCCTGGGATCGAGTCCCGCATCAGGCTCTCTGCTCAGCAGGAAGCCTGCTTCCTCCTCTCTCTCTCTCTGCCTGTCTCTCTGCCTACTTGTGATCTCTCTCTGTCAAATAAATAAATAAAATCTTAAAAAAAAAAAAAAAAGAAATTATGCATGAAACAGAAATACCATTTATGGCACATAGATAAGTAGTATTAAGGAAATGATGCATTCTAATTAATTAATTAATTAATTTTAAAATTTATTTTATTTATTTGAGTGAGAGAGAGACTGAGTGAGAGCAGGGGGAGGGGCAGAGGCAGAGAGGAGAGAGAATCTCAAATAGACTCTTCACTAAGCCTGGATCCCAAGGCAGTGGGCTCAATCTCACAATACTGAGATCATGACCTGAACTGAAATCAGGAGTTGGATGTTCAACGGACTCAGGTGCCCTGAAAGGATGCATCTTAAAAATGTGGATTGCTGCTAAACTGAACATTTGAGGGAAATGTTTTATAGCATTAAATGCGTATATTAGCAAGAGGAAAAACTTATGAATAAGTAGCCATTCAAATTTTAAAAATTAAGAAAGAAATAATTCAAAATAAAACACAAAACAGAATGAAATAATAGAGTTAACAACAGAAATTGGGGACATATAAACCCAAATTGTAAAAGAGAAGAGAACAAAATAAAAAGTTGCATTTCTAAAAAGATGAAAGAAATAGATCTCTGTTAAGACTGATCAAGGAAAAAATGAACAGAGAACAAATAAACATAAAATGGAATATAAAACCTGGCATTGGAGCAGATCAGCAGAAATGGAAAAGGTAAAGAAATTTGTGATCAATGCTCAGCCAAGAAATATGAAAATTTCATTGAACTTGACAATAAGAAGTTGTAGCTAATATAGTGGTGTCCCAAACTTCTAAGAAAAGGGACAACATATAAATCGTGCTACCAGAAAATACCTGGTGGTTCTAGATGAATTGCTCACTTACATGAAATATGCAACAAAAGTCTTAGCATGACTGATGAGTTTACAGGTGATTTTTGTTAAACAGTCTATGACATAAAAATTACTTGAGAAAAGAAAAAAAAATAAGGAGACATTCTTTATTTGTATGATGAGGGCTAGTCTTACCTTCATGCCAAAAATGGAGAGTTATTTTTCTTAAATCTCATTAACATCTGTCTTCTCATGATCTTTCACTCTGCTTGATCTACTTTCTGGAACCAGGGAGAATATGTCAAATTCTTTCTTCAAGTTTAGTCTTTAAACATGTGAATGACATACTTTATCTGCCCCAATTTGTCCTTCTCAGAGCTAAACAAGACTCTTTAAAATTACTTATGTCAAACCAGAAATATTAATTGTAATCTGCACATAGAAATAAGCAAGTATTCTTCTCATCTAAAAGAATATTCCTCTTAAAAAAAAAAACCTTTAAGTAGTCAAGAATTGCAGAGATCAAACTGTGCAGTAGAGAATTCTAGCTCAAAACAAATATAAGGGAAATGACTCCTCTCTCTCTCTCTCTCTCTCTGTCTTTCTTCTCCAACAAATTCTTCCCCTAATGTCTTCTTCTCTACCTCTCTGCCCGTCAGGTTTGGCTCTCAGGATATTTTGCCTCAACTTACTACAGTCATCATCACATCCAATGATAATGGATCTCATGAGAGTGTTCATACCCTGTGAAAGAAAAGACAGCATCGAAGAAGTCATTTCTTCTCATGGGATATTGAGCTAATCCATTATCTTAACCCATCATCTTGGAAACACAGTGTCAGGTATTCTTTATATCAGTATGCTGTATGTGGTCATTGGGTGTCAATCTCTCTTTAATTTTGTCCGGTGTCTAGATTTCCCAGAGTACATGAAGTCCTGCATGACTCCTCTCCAGTATCCCAGGTAGGGAGATGGAGATATCCATGCAAATGAGCACTGGTCTACTCCATATATGAAATAAAGCACAACCTACCTTTCAGGAGGTTCAAGTTTCTCTTCTTTACTACAGTTGAAAGAAGAAACAGAATGCATATATGTCAACAATAATTAAGGTTATTTTTGTGTTTTTTTTTTCCCAATGCACCAATAAAAGTTGTCAAAATTACACGTTTCTTAAGATTATTACATGTCCATATGTCTCATATTCTCACTTTAGCTCTCTGTATACTTGTAAACCCCAGAATCCCATAATTAGCTGGATTAGATATGTGTGAGAAATCCAGTCATGACTGTAGAAGATATATGTGTTCATAGTAATGAGCATCTATAAATGACTACATTTCTGTTATCCCTGGGTACTATATGCCGAAGAGATTTATCTCCTATTCCAATCCCGTTAGAATTGTCATTTCAACAAATAATTCTGTTCGTCAGAGAGTATTTTTCCTGGTTGAATTCCCTCTAGTCAACTCTCTCATCATCAATAGCTTTGTTATCCAACAGATGTAAGAGGTGGTTAATGACTCCCTTGTGTGTGGCATCATGTAGGTCTCATTTATTGCAACGTCGATCCAAGAATTTCTTATTCCTGCTAGTCCCAAGAGTCTGGAACATCTGCCTCTTGCCATCTCCTGACTTTTAATTTCTTTTCATTCAATTTATTTCTCTGAGTAGCCTGGTTCCCTGGGAAAGGTAAGTGCATGTATATACATATACATCAGTTAATTAAAATGTATTTATCAACCCTAGTGGGTGGTAAGATGCAGTCTCCACCTAAAAGACAGAATGTCAATTAAACATTTGCTTTGAGTAAAAATCGATCCCATTCTATTTTTCATTCTTTCATTTATGTGTTCAGATTATTTTAATGATGCATCTACCCCAGGGTCTGTGCTAGCTCTGTAAGCTGACAATACTCAGCCCTGTCCTCATGGAACTCAGCATCTTGAGTTAAGTGTGGGTAATTATCTGTCCCTACAATTGGCACTTTTAGTCCATAGGCTTCATGAAAAATTCCATTTCCTAGCAAGCTTGCAAATAATGTTTTTAAACATTGCCTGTTGCACTTTATTTATGGGGATTGTTATTATGGAAACCTGTTCCGTATCCCCATTTTACAGCCAATTATCTGCTGCCTGTCTTTTTCATGTGTCTTAAAGCAGACCTTGAGACAAGGACTTGGAAGCAAGCAGTTTCTTCAGGAGATGGAAGTGCAAGAGAAGGAGCCGGAAAGTGAAGTAAGGGAAGAGAAAAACCACTGATGTGTTTACCACTCTGCATGACTGGAACTCAAACCACAGAGGTTTCTCTGGATAACTTCACCATTTTCCTATCAAGATCTGGAGAGGCTGAGATCACTTATCACTGACTTCTGTCCCACAGTTGTTAAACATTGATCTTGGCAGAATCAAGCCTCTCTGTGCTTTCGGGTCCGGCTTGCAGAGCAGAGGAAGCTTGGGCAGCCAGAGCACGGCCTCAAACAAAGAAGTCAGGAGAGGGACACAGTCATCTTGCTGCTAATTACCCACCAGAGCTCAACAGTGGTCAAGACAGTATGGATTGGAACAGACATTCCTATTCTATGATCTATATATTCTTAAATTACAGGACAATCTGGTTATCTCTGCAGGTAGAAGGTACTGATTGTAAAAGGAAGGAGGTGGTGATGCCATTTTTACCAGCTGACACGGTAACTTGTGGGCAATCAAAGACTAGAAATGATTTTGGTCTAAGCTGGTGGTGGGTATTCAGGAGGGCATGTATTGCATGGAGCACTGGGTGTGGTGCATAAACAATGAATCTTGGAACACTGAAGAAAAATAAAATAAAATAAAATAAAAACCCAAAACCTCTTTCTATGCGATAGTGATTCTTTTGTTTCGTTACAAATGCTACTGCTCCTCCTTCTCCCATTATGATATAAACAGCTACTATCTACACGATTACACTACTACTAAGCTTATTTTCCCTTCTGCCGATAATATCCATATTGCAATCTGAGCTCAAATATGGGAGCTAGAGCCTGGCAGTGTTTATAAACCAGGTGGTAATGGGGGAGAATTGGGGAAATAGAAGTGGGAGTTCAAGAAAGGGCATGATAGAATTGACTCCACTCTGAAAAGAAGAAGAAGAAAAAAAACCCTCCAAAATATTAGTGAAGCCCCTCCATCCATCTCAGATGCTAACGGACATTCCTTTCAAATGCATACATATTAACCCAAAATTCCCGCTAGACATATGGACCCACAAAGTCTCTAAATGTCCGTCTGAGAAACCAACTCTCTCTGCACCCACATTAGATCAATGATCCGGAAAGGCAAAGGTCTCTGGTTTTGACATTTGATTGATAAGAATAATATGCTCGGTATTTCCAACTGTGCTGATATGTTGATATTTAACTTTCTCAAGAAAAAAAAAAAATACAAAAGGATTTTTCTTTTCTTAAAGGGAAAACCAACCAGCTGTTCTCTGATCTGTTGAAAGAAATTACAGTATTTCCCATTACCACTGGATGCTTTATGGGTCTGGGTTATTTACTGACCCATGAAATCTCAGTTTGGATGCAGCATCTGGCCGCTCAACAAAGTCTTATATTTTACACAATTTTCCACCTGGACTCACCAGAAAATACAAACCTAAACTTGATATAAATGCCAACTACTCCTTTATGTCATGTTAATTTATTTCCAAACTTTTCTGAAACTGTTTGGCTACCGAGATCCTCTTGATTGGGGTCCCACCAGGCCCCCAACCCTACCATATCCTCAGACTGATAAAGTTCCCAGAACAGACTTGCAATTCTAAATGAGGACAAAGGTGAGCGGCAAGGGACCAGCAGGAGAGAGTGTTGGGCAGTAAAGGCCCTGACACCACCTCCCCACATCCTGCTAGATGTCCTCTAGTTCTCACTGTTGATGTCACTCACACCCACCTGTGTGTGCAATGCTACCCGGATCCTTCCAGATTCTCCTTTGTTGCTGGGAGCTCTACAGGGACCATTGGTAGTCTGACTATTGGTTCAGAACCTGCTTAATTGCCTGAGGTACAACGAACACACATGATCCACTTGATTAACATTTAAATCTGTAAAATGCATATTTTTTTCATGAATAGATTTTAATTGCATAAAGGACATATGGTATTTTAGAAAATTCATGTGGCCTCTATGTGCCAGGTGATTTTTACTGATATCTTCTTACTTGCATGTAAGCCTCATAGTAGTCCTGACTGCTGTTTGTCTTTTTATTCCCTTTTTGCAGGTGAAGAAATGGAGGGTCACAGGGTTGACACCATTCCCCTATAATGCGCAAGTGGAAGAACTAGAATTTTAATCCATTTTTTTACAATATTTTCAAAGCCAGCCCATCAAAAAATATTCTACCAAGATTCCTTTGCAGTAATTACCCTATTTCCCTATCTTGGGAAAAAGTTAAAAAAAATAGGACAAATTATTTGGGCACCATTTTTAATTAAACTTCGTAAATTATAAATTCCTGTACAACTGTAGAAACTAATGCAGAGATTCGACATATATTTTATGCAGTTGTACCCAATGCCAACATCTTGCAAAACCATGGTAGGTGTCACAGCCAGGATATTGACATGGGTACAGTCTGGATACAGAACATTTCCATCTCCGCAGAGGGATTCTTTTCCTAGCTATATCCCCTTCCATCACACCCCCGCCCTATCCTCAACCCTCAGGAAGCACTAACTTCCTCACTATTTCTATAATTTAATCATTTCGGCAATGTCATATGAATGGAATTGTACAGTTGGTAACATTTGGAACTTTTTGTTACTCCCATTTGTCTGGAGATTTGGAGATACAGCAAACTGTTACTGTATCAGCATTTTCTTTTTGTTACTGAGTAGTATCCCGCAATGCAGAGGTACCAGTTTGTGTCTCCCTTCACCCACCTGAAGGACATCTGGGTCATCCCAAGTTGACACTCTTACAAAGAAATCTACTGGGAACAGTTATGTGCAGGTTTCTTGCATAAACATAGTTTCATTTCTTTCTGATAAATGCACAGGAATGAAATTGCTGAGTTATTTGGCAAATGCATGTCTCTCTGGTGTAAGAAACTCTCAAACTGCTTTTCTGAAGATCTGTGCCATTTTATCTCCCCACCAAGGATGATATTAGTGATCCAACATCTCCACATCCTTATGATCATTTTGTGCAGTCACCATTTCTATTTTACCCATTCTGGTGGGTTTATAGTAATATCTCATTGTGTTCTTTTTTTTTTTAATTTTTATTTTTTTTATTTTTTATAAACATATAATATATATTTTATCCCCAGGGGTACAGGTCTCTGAATCGCCAGGTTCTCATTGTATTCTTAATTTGCATTTCCCCAATGTCTAATGTTGCTGAACACGTTTGCATGTGTTTACTGCCATCTGTAAATCCTCTTTGGTGATATCTTATTTTATGTATTCTATTTTCCAATCAGATTGTTTGTTTCTTCAGAGTGCTTTATTTATGCTAAATACTAGTAGGATATGTAGTTTGCAAATATTTTCTCCTGACTTGCAAGTTATCATCTCATCTACATAACTGTTTTGCAGAGTGGTAAGTTTTACTTATGATCAGGCCCTATACATCAATATTTTATATTAGGGATCATGATTGTTGGTGCAAAATCTAAGAACTTTTTGTCTACTCCTAGATTTTTTTTTTAAAGATTTTATTTATTTATTTGACAGAGAGAAATCACAAGTAGATGGAGAGGCAGGCAGAGAGAGAGGGAAGCAGGCTCTCTGCCGAGCAGAGAGCCCGATGCGGGACTCGATCCCAGGACTCTGAGATCATGACCCGAGCCGAAGGCAGCGGCCCAACCCATTGAGCCACCCAGGCGCCCCTACTCCTAGATTTTTAAGATTTTCTATTTTTTTCCCCCTTAAAGTTTCCTAGCTTTATACTTCACGTTGAAGTCTGTGATGTATTCTGAGTAAATGCTTAAGCTATGAGGTTTAGGGCAAGGCCATCCCCCCCCCACCCCAGTTGCTTCAGTGCCATTTGGTAAACAAGTTATTCTTTCTCCTGTGAATTACTTTTACACTTTTGAAAAAAAAAAATCAGTTATACTTTTGTGTATGAGTCTGTTTCTGGCTTCTCTCCTCTGTACCATTGATCTGTGTGTCTATCCTCCTGCTAAAACCACACTACTTTGATTATTAGCTACATAGTAAGTCTTGAAACCTGGTAGACTGCTTTCTCCCACTGTTTACTTCTTTTTCAAAATTGTTCAGATATTCTAGTTTATTTGAATTTCCACATAAAGTTTAGAATAATTGTATTTGTATCTCTAGATCATCATGCTTGGATTTCAATAATAATTGTGTTAAACCCATATATCAGTCTGGGGAAAGTTGAAATATTTACTCGACTGTGCCAATCCATTTCTTTAGACAGTCATTGATTTCATTAATCAGCACTTTGTAGTTTTTAGTAATAAGTCCTGAAAATGTGTTATTAGATTTACACAGAAGTATTTCATTCATTTGTAATTTTATTTATTTTGATTAATTAATTAGTTGATTAATTTTAAACTCCAAGCCCAGCATGGAACCCAATGTGGAGTTTGAACTCACGACCCTGAGATCAAGACCTGAGCTGAAATCAAGAATCGAACACTTAACCAACTGAGCGACCCAGGTACCCCTCATCCTTCAGTGAATTTACTTTTATTAAATTTAAAAAATATTTATTAATTTATTTACGAGAGAGAGAGAGAGAGAGAGCAAAGGGAGGGGCAGAGAGAGAGAGATAGAGTCTCAGGAGGACCTGTGCTGAGCATGGAGCCCAACGGGGCACTTGATCCCAAGACCCTGAGATCACAGTCTGAGCCAAAACCAAGAAATGGACACATCACCAACTGTGTCACCCAGGTGCCCCTTGTTAGTGATTATAAATGGTACTGTATTTTAATTTTTATGTCCAGGTGTTTGTTGCTTTTATGTACAAATACATTGGTTTTTGTGTATCAATTTTATCTTACTAAATACACTTTTACTTCCAGAAGTTATTTTCTTATTATTTAGTTATTTATTTAATACATTTGAGAGAGAGAGAGAGAATGAGAGCGAGCATATGAGTGGGGGTGGAAGGGGCAGAGGGAGAGAGAGAAGCAGACACCCTGGTCAGCAGGGAACCTTACACTGGGCTCAGTCCCAGGACCCTGGAATCAAGACCTGAGCCAAAGCAGACTTTCACCAACTGAGCCCTCAGGCGCCCCCAGGAGTTATTTTCTATATGTTCGTAATCTTCTATGTACACAATCATCTGCAGACGGACAGTTCTGGTGCTTTTTTTCTGATTCATCTGGCTTTGATTTCCCTTTCATGTCTCATTATATTGGCTCGATCTTCTAGTAGTATGTTGAATAAAAGTGGAGGAAACATTCTTCTTAGTTTTGCTCATGACCTTAGGGAGAAAATATAAATTCTTTCCTTTCATACTTAAATGCCATAATAGCTTCAGATGTTTTTGTAGATGTTGTTTATCAGGTTGAGGAAATTCACCACTGTTGCTAAGTTTTCTAAGAGTTATTATCATGAATAGCTCTTGGATATTGCAAAATGATTTTCTCCTTAATCAATACAGTCATGTGAACTTTTTACAGATTTTCAGATATTAAACCAGTCTTAACCGTAAGTGGTCATTTTGTGTAATCCTCTCTGCATGTTAACAAGTCCTATGTACAAATATTTTGTGAAGAAATTTTACATCTGTATTCATAAGTATTATTAGTCTGTAAGTTTCTTTTGCATACTTCATTTGTTTTTGGTATCAAGACAATACTAGCTTCATAATATAAATCAAGCAATAATATCTTTTCTTCTATTTTCTGAAAACAAATTTATTAAATCAGTGCTGATTCTTCATGAAACATTTGGTAGAATTCTTCAGTGATACCCTCTCATTCTCAAGATTCCATTTTTGTGGAAATTTTAAATTGTAAATTCAGTTACCCTCATAATCATTGGGTTATATAAATTTTGTATTTTATGTTGGGTTGGTGTGGTGGTTTGCACTTCCCCAAGAACTTACTATGCTGACATGTTTTCAAATTTGTGTGCATATAGTTATTCGTAGTATGTCTGCAGAATTTGTAATGATGTACCCTGTTCTGTTTCTGAGACTGATAATTCATGTCTGCTCTCTTTTTATGTTGTGTCAATCTACAAGTTTGATACAAGCTTGTCAACATTTTTGATCTTTCTTCAAAGACCCCGTTTTTATTTTATTGGTTTTTATTGACTGCTTTTCTATTGTCAGTTTCATTAAACTATCTTCTTTACTATTTCCTTTTTTTGGTAGTAGCTTTGTATTCATGTTATTTTATATTTTCTAGGATGTTAATGTGGGAGTTTAGATAGTTAATTTCATGTTCTTCTTATTTTCTAATGTTAACATTTAGTGATATAAATTTCCCTCTTAGCATGGCTTTAACTGCACCTCACAGCCTTTTGATATTTTGTATTTTCAATTTCATTTAGTTCAATATATTTTTAAAATTTCCCTTGAGACGTCCTTTTGGTCTATTAATTTGGGGGTGGTATTCAGTTTCCGGTATTTTTGAAGGTTTCATATTATCTGCCTGTTGATTTTCAGTTTGATTCCTTTGTGGTCAGAGAAAATATTCTGTGTGATTTAAATGTTTAAAAATCCATCGAGGTTTCTTTGTGGCTCAGAGAATCATTTATCTTGGTGTATGCTTCATGAGTACTTGAAAGAATTTGTATTCTGCTGTTGTTGAGTAGATTGTTTTATAAATGTGAATTGGAGTATGTAGGTTAGTTGTGTTTTGGATTCTTCCCTATCCTTGCCTGTTTTCTGTCTAACTGCACTGTCATTGTTAAAAGAATTGTCTCTGACTGTAATTGTGGGTTTTTCCATTTCTACTTTCACTTCTAAATGTTTTTGCCTCACCTGTTTTGTAACTCTGTGCTTGGTATGTACATACTTATTATTTATTGATTTTCTTGGTATACTAGCCCTTTTATTATCATGCAGCATCCCACTCTGGCTCTGATAATTATGTTTGCCCTGAAGTATACTTTATCTGCAATTAGTATAATCTTGCTTTGTTCTGATTAATGTTGACATGTTATATCTCCTATTTTTTTAATGTCAGCCCATAGATAACATTATTTATTTAGTGAGATTCTTCCAAATGACATATATTTGAATTAGGTGTTTTAAAATCACTGCCCTAATTCCTATCTTTTAACTAGAGTACTTAGACATTTTACACTTAAGGTACATTTTGGTATGTTAGAGCTTATGTTTGTTATTACCTTTAAAATTTTGCTTGTTGTTTTGCTTTCTGTTTATTTTCTCTGGAGTTCTTTCTTTTTCATGTCATCCTTTGGGTTATTTGTACACGTTTGGGATTCCATGTTGATACCATTTTCTAGTACATCCCTTTACATAGCATTTTAAGTGTCATATATCACAACATACAGGTGTGACATTTACTAGTTCCAGTGAAACAAAAAATGTCTTTGTTCCTTTTTCCTCCGTTGTTTATAATATGATCATCTTAAATATTTTCTCTGTGTACAGATATAACCACCTCAGACAATACTATAATTTCCAACATTCTTCTCTCTCTCTCTATTTTTTTTTATATTTATTCATTCATTTGAGGAATGGCAGTGGTGGGCACAGGGAGGGGGAGAGAGAAAGAGTCCTTAAACAGACTCCCCGCTGAATGCAGAGCCTGATGCAGGGCTTCATCCCCAGACTCTGAGATCATGACCCTAGTTGAAATCAAGAGTGGGACACTTAACTGACTAAGTCACTCAGGAGCCCCAGCTTTCAACATTCTTAAATACAACTCAGAAAACTTAGGAGAGAAAAAAAAGTCTATTTACCAAACATTTGCTTCCATTTTTCCCCCCCTCATAGATTGTCCCAGTTAATACTTATATTATGCCATAAAGTAGCTAAAAAATTGATATAATTTCCTTTAATTTTATAAAATTACACTTTGTCTTATCTCACTAGCTCCTAAATGGCATATCAGAACTTGAATTCCAAATCTAGAACTCTTTTTCCCAACAGACTGCCTTTCACTGCCTTTCTTCTTCTTTTCCTCCTCTTCCTCCTCCCGCTCCCCCTCCAGATTTTATGTATTTGACAGAGAGAGAGAGAGAGAGTTCACAAGTAGGCAGAAAGGCAGGCAGAGAGAGATTGGGAAGCAGGCTCCCCACCTGGCAGAGAGCCTGATGTGGGGCTCGATCCCAGGAATCTCAGATCACTATCTGAGCCAAAGGCAGAGGCTTAACCCACTGAGCTACCCAGGTGCCCCCAGACTGCCTTTCTGAAGGGATATTGCAGTGATTTAGGTATAAGTCCTACAGAATAGTCAGCCTAGGTTTGAATCCCAATTCCACTGATGCATGACTTTTGCAAATTAGTGCAGTTAATTTTTCTGTTCCTTGCTTTTTCATCTGGGTAGTCAGCTAATAATAGAATCTATTTTGTAGAATTTTTATAAGAGTGTAAACTCTCAGGGAATAATATCTGGGATACAGTAACTTGATTATTATTATAGATAGGCCCAACTTTATATATAGGGACTTTATAAACAGGAGTTGAGTTGTCAAGTCAGCATGACAGCAGAGAGACTGGCTTGATGGGAGTGGAAGATGTGGCTAGAGAGTCGTGTCTAGTGATATATTTGGATATTTATAGCTGAGCTGCAGTAGATTACTTTGGCTTCAGATGGGAAGACAAAATGGGCTGGCTGAAAGATTTGAATTGCAATGATATGATAAAAGATGTATTTTTAAAAGACTAATCATGCCAGAACGTGTGAAGAAAATGTACCAGAGGCAAAGAACTCTCTCTGACTTTCAAGCCAATCAAAGTCTACAATTTGACATGCTTATCTCCTTGATTCATCTTTCATAAGATGAATCTTATGTATAACTGTATAAATCAGTTTTTATAAAATCGAGCTAAATTTTCAAATAGCACATCTGGGCTTAAAGATTCTTTGTTCATTGCAAATAGTCCCAACAATAAAAAGATTAATTTTCAACAACTCAGTATGTATGGTTGTAATGTGTTCCCTGAAAATACAATTTCATATCATACCACTGGAGGGGAACGGATTGAACTCAATTATTTCATTCTCCCCCTTATTATTGAAATATTGAAGCACAACAAAGACACCTTTTTCCCTCTAATTGCTTGTTCTCTAGCTGCTGGCATATTGTTGATCTTCAAAATTTCAAATATTGATGTTAAAGTGACAATATGTATTTCTGCACCACAAGCAAGCGTCAGAAATAAAGGAATTGTAAGGGAAGGCACGTGATAAATCAAGAAATCTCCTACCACTGCACTTTCTTACCAGGAAAAAGCACTGGTCAAGAAAAGAGAAATAGAAATACTTGACTCTTTGAAAGGAGCTTGGGAGATTGAATATGGGTCCATCTATCATGGCTGGCAAGCAGGGGCTTCTGGGTGGCTGCAAGACTGGTGAATGTGGGCTGCTGCCTTGGCCATGCAGAAAGCCCGAGATCAGCAGAAAATTCCCTGCAATGCATTTTACAATGCCTAAGTAGAAATTGCCACAAATAAATGAGACAAAGGGGAAAAAACTATTTGTGTATGTTCTCAGATCAATTACTTCCAATGATGAGCGTTTCGTAGTGCCACACAGTGGAGGGGTGTTTTTAAACATGAATAAAGAAAAGAGGGAAAGGAAGAGTCGAAGAGAGAGAGAGAATGAACAAGCACAGCAGACTTTATACCTCTGTACTAATCTCTAGGTTCTCAGGTTATTGTGAAACTTTATGGATGGAATAATGATTCATTTATACTTTAGTAAACTAATTATTGTGGACTTTATAAATAATATCGGTTTTTTAAAGATTTTATTGATTTATTTAACAGAGAGAGAGAGAGATCACAAGTAGGCAGAGCAGCAGGCAGAGAGAGAGGGGGAAGCAGGCTCCCTGGTGAGCAGAGAGCCTGATGCGGGGCTCGATCCTAGGACCCTGAGATCATGACCTGAACCGAAGGCAGAGGCTTAACCCACTGAGCCACCCAGGGCCCCATAAATAATATCTTATATTTGCCTAGTATCCTATAAAACTTCTATATCCAAGATCTTATTTAAAATAGCAATGCTGGGGGCCCCTGAGTGACTCAGTGGGTTAAAGCCTCTGCCTTCAGCTCAGGTCATAATCTCAGGGTCCTGGGATCGAGCCCTGTATCAGGCTCTCTGCTCAGCAGGAAGCCTGCTTCCTCCTCTCTCTCTCTGCCTGCCTCTCTGCCTATTTGTGATCTCTGTCTGTCAAATAAATAAATAAAATCTTAAAAAAAATAAAATAGCAATGCTGAAATAACTATCACCACTGATTGAACATAGATAAAGTAACTGAGCCCGATGAAATTATCTATCCAAAATAAAATAACAACCTCCCAAACCATCAACTTAGAAGCGACAGGTGGAATCACAAGTGGATCTGTAGCTATTCAAAGAGCAGACATTACAAAGGGGGGGAAAAAAAGGGAAAGGAAAGATAGAAAGTGGGCCAGAATCAAGAAAACAATCCCTACATCTAAAGGAAGAAGTGGTTTCAGCAAAGGAGGAGAGGCTGTTCTCAGTGATACCTGGCAAAGGGCAAGAACACCCCGGGGTTTGTGGAGTGGAGAGGGAGCTAACCTTGTTTTTGTTGCATTTTTGAAATATGACTTTCTCATTGAGTAAATAAGTACAACTTAAACTAATAGTTTTCCCAAATGTCTTATAATCAAATCACCTGGGGAGGTTGTTTGTTTGTTTGTTTACAGAAATCACAAGCAGATAGAGAGGCAGGAAGAGAGAGAGGAAGGGAAGCAGGCTCCCTGCCAAGCAGAGAGCCAATATGGGGCTTGATTCCAGGACCTGGGATCATGACCTGAGCCAAAGGCAGAGGCTTTAACCCCCTGAGCCACCCAGGCGCCCCAACCTAGGGAGCTTTTTAAGGGCACGGTTATAAGACCAGACATACATTCATCTTTCAAAACTCCCCGGGATTTTGATGCACAACAATCAATAATGTTTAGTATTATATTTTAACTTTGCATAGATATGCTTCAGAGTGGCAATAAAATAGTACCATACACTCCTTAGTCAACTCAGTGTTGGCCCAGAACACAAAAGTCACACCAAAATCTAGCAGGAAGAATAACAAATTTTATCATTAAGCCATGATACCACAGATGGGGGGATAATATCTGAAAAGTGCAGAACAAAATAGATCTCATCAATGAAAATAACTATACCAGTAGTGATTCCGACCCAGCTATCAGGACATAATGGATGAGGAATTGGGTATCAGACTGAATTATGTAAAATGGGAGTAATGAATAATTAGCTATTTTTTTACAAGGTTATTAGCTAAGTGCTTCTCCATTCTCACTGAATTTCTTAAGAGAACAAAATGACAGGCTGGATTGCTGTCTAGAATTCATGGGTTTGCTAACTTGACGGTACAATGTTTGCCATCAGAGGGAGTTGTCTGCAGGAAGTGGGATTAGGCAGGGCAGAAACTGGGTTTTGTAGAATCTGACAGGATTTTCCATCTGTAGCATAAAAGTAAGGGTCAGATAGGAAAATGTGGTAAAAACTAGGTGGTCATAAGATGACCCTTCACCATCTGCAATGTTTGATTAATCTGGAATTATACTCTTCAGTCAAGCCCCTCTCCTGATCTTACAATGTAGCATTTTTCATTCTCTCCAGGATGTCTCCATGTAGCTTCACCTGTGCTACAGGAAACTCAATGTCCACAGGCAAATGATCTTCCCCCCAGATACATATTTCTTGTCTTCCCCATCTTACAGAGTAGGGTCTCTGGAGTTGGAGATGTGTTTCCCCACCCCTTTCCAAAGTGTATTCCTTGGGCATGTCTCCTCTCAGTACCTTCCCTGCTTACTATATGGTGTGCACTCAGTGTGTTTGTTAGATAAATACATGAGTGAAAAGGGAACTGTGAAAATGTAATGATGAAGAACACACAAGAGAATGAAACTAGGGGCACTTTACCACGTTAAAGGGAATCCTAAAATACATGGAAGAATGACAAGTGTTTGCACTCTCTTCTCTAGCTGAGGGGTCCAGAGTCCCATAGAGTTGATGAAGGCTCCATAAGGTTGAATCTAGTGAAGGACAGTCTCCTCCTAGACCTCTAATGGCCCCAGCACTAAGGGACTCTTGAACAAGGAGATGAAGGTGAAGAGGGAGTTGGTGAAACAGCTGAGAATGTGGAAGTGGGAAGCCACAGGGAATGGAGCACTTGGGCAGAGCCCCCCAAACCTGAGAATGAAGCCAGAGCTCAACAAGTGAGGAAGATCCAAAGTTTTGCGCAGGGGGAGACTATCTCCCATGTGATAAAATATCTGAATGAGGTCTACGCATCAGCTGACCCTTCATGTAGGTTGCAGCGTCAATGGAACTTCAGGGACCAAGATTTCAGTCCCAGTAGAGAGAGGACAAACACAATGGCTATGTGTTTGCATGCACGTTTGAAGCTGGGGTCTCCTTGCTCTGGACACATGTGCTAGCATGGTTCCACTCAAAATCTAATCACGAGGGCATAAGCCTTACTTGTAAACATCCCTCACACCATTTTTCTTGTTATTTGAGCCGGAATTAGCATTAGCTTTGTGATGGACCACCTAGTTAGACTGCTCTCCATTTCTTCAAATCCTATTTCTTGTGTATTTTCACTTAGGACGGAATGCAACATAGCTTCTCAGGATGCTTGGAGGACAGAAGGGAAGGGGTAATGCTTTTGAAAGCTTGCATGCTATGTTGCTGACCTATTAACTGACCTCACTGGTATGAAGCAACCACCTTTTCTGTCTTCTTCTTCAGCTTCTTTAACTCTTGAGTCAGAAGGGTATGTGTTTGGGTCCATGATGCAGGGAACATGGTTGGAGATAAAAGAGCTGACATGGGTTTCAGTCCATCCTCAGTGGCTTTTAGTTCATGCTTGTCCATTCCAGTCTGCCCTCAATCTCCACATTTACATCTTTCTTCCCTGAAGACCTGTCCTGTGGAGGGCAAGCTCTAAGAGAACCAGGGACAGGCTTACAGACACTGCCTGCCAGCTTTATAATTGCACAAGTCCAAATTCTTTTAACAAATCTCTCTAATTCAACCTCTGTCTCTTAATGTTCTCTCTCTCTCTCTCTCTGTGTGTGTATGTGTGTGTATACAAACAGACACATGGGCACACACATATCAAGTGCATATATATGTCTATGAGGGGGTTTTTCTTCTCTATTTTAACTCTGACTGATTCAACTCTCCTCTCCTATTTGCCATATCTTCTACGCAGAATTAAAAAGTCTTAAACATCTTAGGAACTAGTTGGTCACACTTTGGTAATCACCAGCTACCCTCAGTCCTCACCATCTCCTGCAGCTTCCATGCCCCTTGCATCAATCTTAATGATGAAAACATCAGACACAGGAACAACTACTAAAATGAGAAATCTTATTTTGCTAAATTGACAGGCACAAATGGGTTCATTGTTTTACAAATAATAAGTATTTGGGGAACTCAATAGCTTATAAGAAAGCACACCTGTTCTGTGTTATTTCGATTAACTAGAAATTTCCCTCCTTGTGATGAGAAAAAAGTCATGTTCTGATAACTTGCCTCTGATGATTCTGCTGTTGCTTTCTGGAACACCAGAGAATAAGTCTAAGCCATTGTTTTTGTACATTAACCTTTTAGAAATCCCAAAGCAGGCATTGTGTTCCCATAAGTCATGTATCCTCCAGATGCTTCACTGTTTGTTCTGACCCCTTACGGAGAGCTAGCAGAGCAGTCCAGAGACTTCCCGCGCAATAAGACAAATGATATTCCCCTTTGCAGGACAGTCGCCTGAGACAAACTAAGGTCTTTTTGGACTCATCACTTAGAGAACAGACTCTTGGCACCCTGTTGTCTCATAATGCATTACTGTAAAGCCTATATGCCTTGAGGCATATATTCAAAGTGAAGTACTTAGTATCTCTGGCATTACAACAGTTTGTGATGTACTTTGAAATTAAGTTAGGAATGTGAAATGATCATGTAGACTCCCAGACTGGTCATAAAGAAGAGAGACAGCTAGTTGGAGAAGCACTGGGTTGATTTGTGGCAACCTTGTTGAGTTGCTTAGTGGTGATTATAAATAATAAACTCCCTAAACATAATGAAGTAGTAACCCACAATAGAAAATCAATAATGCATGAAAACATCCCTGTGATTTACTGGTATTTAAGCCATCCCACACTGTAGGGTTCAAAGCTTTCTTGAAAGCCACTTTCAAGGACCAAGAAGAGACTGCATATAGGATGCCGTTGTGGAAGAAGAGGGTAATAACTAAATTCACACTTATGGTTTAATGATTTGCAAGGTGGCTCCATTCCTATGGGACAGCGAGTTAATGGAGACAGATCAGCTGATTTATAGTGTAGCTTTTTTTTTTTTTTAATTGCATAAACTTCCTTCTTCTTTAAATAGTGCCTTTTGTTTACTGGGAATTAGAAGCTGAGGAAACACCTTGGCCTTTGTCCTGGTCTTTGTGAGAGAGCAAGGTCTCACATGTCACCTTCTTGATCATGTGTTTTCCAGGGAAGAGAAGAATGCCTAGCATCCACTCTGAGGATGGGAGCTGACACATGGCCCTCCAGAAAGAACAAAATTACACCTAAGATAAAGGGCCCAAAGGGATTTATAAGCCAATTAAGTACATAATAGAGTTCCAAGAGGGATGTGGGTATCATGAGATTGAAAATCATGCTGTAAGGAGACCTTCGGTGGGATAAAGAGAGAGATCAGGCTATGATTCTTTCAGACCACGATACAAAATTGTTCAAACCCCCTGGTCCTTTCCCCATCTCGGCTCTCTCCATCCCTCTCCGTTGCTGGTTATTAAACCTCCCCTGTCTCAGCTCGACACTTAGGACCCATCCCTTTGCCTTCCTTTGCACATATTCTAAGACTCCTTGCCTACTGCTGCTTGTTGTTTTCACCCGCCGGCACAAGTCAAGTCACCCTGTGCTATGCCTTTCCTCTGTGGGGCCCGTGGCTACTTCCAGACTACTGAGCTATTACCCTGCAGGGAATCCGACCTTCTGCTCCCTGTCAACCTTGATTGCAAATGTGCTGACGGCCTGACCACATCCACAGAACCCTGAAGAGAGGCCTTCAGCATCATGGTCTCTCTTTCCCACAACAGATGTTTTGTATAGTTCCACCACCTCTTAGACCTCTCATCTCTCCGCCCCATCCAGGTCCTCTGCTGATGTCCTCAGCTCCAATTCACAGAGGAAATAAAACTCCAAGTGTACTGACCACAAAAGTTCTTACCGAGAATCGCTTTTGTGCTCAGGACTCTGGTTTAACTTCCTGAGACCAGATATACAAATGTTTGGGACGTCTCCCTATATTTCTGCTCTCACTTTTGGTATGAGTAAGGCCACTTCCTGACATGGCTTTTATTCTCCCCCCAGAGTTTCAGATGGCATCACATTTCACCTTTCCAGCAGCCTCACATCGCCACCCCCTCCCCCACACAGGGACTTAGGTTTCGGAGAAGTTTCTTCATCAGCATCAAGCAGTACAACCACACACACCTACATACTCTCAAACACCCATCTCAACCTCAGGTTCCTCCTCCAACACCATCCACTTCTTTCTTGCAGTTTCATAACCATGCTTCTTGAAAGAATTGTCTAAACTCTTCTTGATTTCAATTCTTAATTTCCACACATTCTTCAAGTCAACGACTAGCAATCTATCTCAAATAAGTTTTTTTTTTAACAATTTAAAGTTAAATAGTTAAATAGGGGAGGGGAGATATCTCACACACCATATATATTTGTGTTGGCATTATTTATACCAAACAAAAATGTACATAATTTAAATCTTCTACAACAGTAATTTGCGTAATTAGAGTACACTTGACCTGGATGCTGACCTTGGCAGCCATATAAATGTTTAAGAAAAGAGGTAATACCATCTGAAATGATTTTTAATGATGCAAAATGCAGACTCAGATATATATATATATATATATATATATATATATATATATACACATCTAGGGGATCACAACCATATAATAATGTGGAAAGAATAAAACTTTGGAAGAAAATGGACCAGTGTTCAATACCAACGAATATCAGAGAAAGGGACCCTGCCCCAGGGTTTTCTCAAACTTTCTCTCTGTCCATGGAAGTTTCTATGTGGAAAGGGGATGTGTCTGTCTACCTGGAGCCCTCATCCCCTGCCCCCCAACTAAGGTATTGGTTACCAGAGACCCCAGAAATCCCTGCTAGAATGGTTCCAGTCTACGTCTCAAATCTGCCCTTTCAAATGTAAATCATACCTTGGATAATTAACCTAGAGACAGCAGGTTTGACATCTATAAAAGGGAGTCAAGTTTGCTGGCGGAATCACATGGAATGGACTCATGCTTGTGTGAAGCCCCCTTGGACCTGGCCAGGGCTGACGTCAGAGACAATCTAGTTTGCCATGTTATGGTGAGAAACTCCCGAGATTTCAATATTTGAACCTGACTTTTAGGTCTTTATTTAGCTATAGCTGCCAGGGTAAGGGTCAAAATGATATATTTCATTGGCAATTTGTTACTTTGATTTATTACTCTCAGATATATGGCAAATGGGCTTCTATCTGTATTTTTAGCAACAGCACAAACATAGTAGACGCTACCAGATGGTAACAGGTATTTAATCTCTGTGAAAGTGAAGGTCTTTCTTGTTCCTTTCCTCCCTCCCTATCCCCCTCTCTTCCTTTCTTCCACGTCTAAATCCATTTTCTGAATATCCCAAAATTTCTTATTCATTTATGGTTAGACAACAGCAAAATAAATTTTAAAATATTATGCAGTAGTCAACAGATTAGATACAAAACAAAGTTTAAGATAGGCATGCCAATAAAAGATTCCATAAATATTTGGCTCCAGGAAATGTAGATAAAAGAGGCTGGGGAAAAAACAAACAAACAAACAAAAAAACTACAACAACAACAAGAAACAATGCCTAGACCACAGGTGGTAAGTATTCTTATTGAGAAAAAGTAGCTCTGTCTTGCATGGTGATTTTTCCACTTTCAACCCAAAATACAAATCCCACAGCAACAAAGGACATGGAAAAAATGAATTAAATCAACATATACAAAAATATTGCTGTGAAGCCTTGATTAGAAAGCTTTTTCAAGGTTCCTTCTCAAATAAATATGATTGACAGGGATGTGCTCACAATAGTAATGAGCGTAAGGAAGTAACAAGACCCCCAATTTTCAAGGTCAGGGATCTATTAATGCTGGGACACTGCTAAGGGAATAGAAAATATAATAGCTTCAATTTACTTATCCCAACACCACATTTTATCGCATCTCATCTTTTCTCTTTCAGCCAAATGAATTTCTCCAATAAAAGCGTTCTAAGAAATTCACACAGGCATGAAGTTAGACATGAAAGGGTTTTCCATTTTCTTAGAATTGCTGTCTTGCTCCTGATTAAGGCAGGGGAGATGCACTTTGAAGCAAACGAGGTGACATATCATGGACAGTCCAGGAAGTCGCACAGAGGAAGGCCAGTGAATGGCCGGACCGGATCACTGTCCCTTGACTAGGAGCTTAGCAAATGCTGGAAGAAGGTCAGTGGGATAATGTTGCATTAAAACAATCTGGTTTCCTTGTCTTCGGTACAAAGATGCCTCCGTGAGTTGCCAAATCTTGCAGTTTTGCATATTTAGGTCCTAGTAAAACTTCACTGCATTTTCCCCCTTAGTCCAGGTTCTTTCTTATCCGATATATCTTCCCTATTATAATCGATCTCTTTCCTGGTTTTTCTTTTCCTGATTTTCTACCCCATTTTATCCCAATTTTCTTTTCCTAGTTAATATTTTCTCTCAGTTTCCCAGTTCCTGTAATTGTTAATATCTGAATGCATCTGACAGATGTTTCCTTCATGAGGCACTGGACTCATCCCTGGGCATTCTTTTCAGGTTTAAACAG
This sequence comes from Mustela nigripes, assembly GCF_022355385.1. Taxonomy (NCBI): domain Eukaryota; kingdom Metazoa; phylum Chordata; class Mammalia; order Carnivora; family Mustelidae; genus Mustela; species Mustela nigripes. The sequence goes on along the minus strand of NC_081559.1, from coordinate 192,585,265 downwards.
AAGGGAACTTTATGCAGCTTCAATAAGTAATAATTACTTCAATAGGTAATACGGGAATTCTTGAAGCCTGCATATTTCTGTCCATAGGCTCTGCCCAGGCTGTGCCTCCTCATGGCACAATTTCTCCTGTCGCTTGAAGGACAGGCTGTTCACACAGCACCTCCTCTGTCTACCTCATTGCTCCCACTTCCACTCAGGTACCATTAACCCTTTCAGCGGTGTATGGTTGAGTCGTCTTCTCCAACTCTGTTTAGAAATGTTCCATTTTTACCTTACCAGTGTTCTCTGCCACAGAAACAATCTTGGTTGACAAGACACTTTTGTTGTCTTGCACTGCTTTGATGGTTCTTGGTAAAGTCCTAAAAACCCACACCAATCACGAACATCCTGCACATCACTGATACATAGCAGAACCAGGAACCACAGACAGTTTCCCAGTGGTGGTTGTGTCTCATAACACGGACAACTGAGTGTAAGTGGGGTGGTGGTCAGGCCTGCGTTGGTTTTGTTCTGAGTTGGTGAACATCCACCTTTCCCAGAATCGCCTCGCTCATTCTGTTCTGTCTGCAGTCCAGAAGGCACATCCCATGAGCGGAGGGGCTCGTGTGTCTTCTTCGTCCATCTATTCCACAGGACCTTGCACACTTGTGTGGGACACTCTCTACGAGTGTGGCAAGTATCAGTCCGCCTGATGAGTGTGTGAGTAAATAGATAAAATCTGAGAGGAGGCTGTTCCCCTCTTTTTGTGTTCATTTAAAGGGATAATGGATTATTTATATGGTTAAAAATCCAAAACAGAAGAAAGAAGGCGCAGGAAAGTAAATCATCTTATTCTCGTTCCTCTCTCCAGCGGGGTGTTTCTCTCCCAACCCATGCAGTTTCCCATTCCTGTTAGCCCCATCTGTGTTCTTACAGTGTTACTTGATAACAACTCAAAAAATATATGTTCTCCCTGCCCCCACTTTGAAAACTGAAGGTAGCATCCGTCCACATTTCACTGGTCCTTACTGACTTCACTGAATGCATCTTGGAATTCTTCTAGAACAACACTGGGGGAAGGGTCTTGTGTTTTGTTTGTTTGTTTGTTTGTTTTTGGTCTCTTTGTGTCCTATTGTTTGTTTTTAACAGATGCATAGGAAGAATTGAGTGGTCTTTATTTAACCAGTTCTTGGTAGAGGGACTTCTGGGTAGATTGTCCATATTTTGCAATCATCAGCAACAATGCCGTGAACACGCCTGTACATGTGTATGCACAAGCAGGTATATTTGCAGGATAAGACTGAGCAAGGAGATCCTGGGGTCAAAAGTAAATGTGTGTCAAATTTTGATAGCTATTACAAACCTGCCCTCTATGGGGTTAAGCCATTTTTTCACTCTTAACCAGAGATGAAAGGGAGGGCTAATTTCTTTACAATGTTGCTACCAAAGAGTATTTTCAAAGTTGGATGCTCGCAGATGTGATCATTAAGAAAGGCTTCTCACTGTCGGCAAAGATGAACATGTTCACATGTGTTTACTGGCAATTTGTAATTTGTGGAGGTATGTACACATATTTGTGTTTCTTTATCCTGTATTGGGTTGATATCCTTTCTTTCTGCTTATTGAACTCTTAGATATCAAGAACAAACGTTATCTCAGGGGAACCTCACCTTCAAACTGAGTGGAAAATATTTTTTATCAGTTTTTCTTTTGCTTTTTGACAGTGCTTATGACACAATCTCCTATTTATGTTCTGAACATTTCCTATGTCAATGGACTTAAGTTTATCAGTTTTAATAATACATTTTATCAATTTATCAGTTTATCAGTTCTAAGCTTATAAGTTTTATCTGTTTATCAGTTTTTATAAATTTATCAGTTTTAACAGCTTATATTTTAAGTTTACCAGTTTTAATAACTTCTATTTTAACTTAGTATAAAAAAGTCTTCCTTACTCCAGTTGTATAAGGGAATTCACCATGCTTTATTCCAGCGATTGTTGGATTTCATAATTTTTTCATATTTGGATCCCTTTGAAATTTTACTAGACATACCACAGAAAGTTTGGTCAAAATGGAGGTTCAGTTGACCAAGTTAAATCATTAAAAATTCTATCCCATCCACTTCAATTGAGAAGTCAACTTAATCATATACTGAAATGTTACATTTATTTATTGGTGTCATGGACTTCCTGTCTCTTTCTTTTATTTAAAGGAAGTGCTTCTGGCGTTTCCACAGGAATAATTATGTTTGTGTTTGGTCACAGAAAAAGAATTCTTGGGAAAAGTTTTCAATACTTGCACCTTATATGCCTCAGGGGATTCCATCTTCCTCGGCTCCTGAGGTTTTCGGGAAGGTCATCAGGGAGCCTGTGGGACTACCACAATCTCCTCCAGGATGTCCTGAGGAACACAGGAAACTAGGAGGGTTTATGCTTCTCTCACAGACTCAGGTGCACACTTTTGCTCGATTCTAACTTGATTAAATTTATTTTCTTCCCACTTTTCTGACCAAAAAATCTGGAATTTATCATTAGGCATGTGACTATGGCTAATTCATTTATTTGTGATCCCTTCACTGTCGGTGGTTAAAACCGACCGACAACTATAAAATCGAGGATGCCTCGTGAAAATGCCACCAAGAAGTTTTAGGAAAAGGTTTGACTGAGAAATAGTTTATTTTATGGACACTTAGATGGAGTCTTGGACTTTCTCCTCCAGGTACCGGAGAGTGTGGGACAGAGACCTCACACCCCCTGGACTCTGCTTAGTATGCATGAGATGGCTTGCTGCTTCTCGAGGAGTTCTTGTCCTAAGAACTGCTTTAAGGTGATGACTACAAGAAAGAGGACGTGGGGTTAATCTCTTCTCTGTCCTCCCTTAGGTGAGTTGTTCAAGGAAAATGTTCTCACTCCCACTGGAATTGAGTTTATTCCCCTGTGAAAAGAGGAGAGTTCATAACTTTTATCTCACACTCTTACCATGAAGATAAAAAGTTATCAGTGATCAGTGGGACAGTGCTTTGAAACCGGCAGCTCTGTACAGATCCAAGGCTTCAAATATATGGTGAGGGCCAACAGAACAGGAGTTCCGTTATTCCTCATTTATGTTTCTCTGTGGTGTCCATCCCACACTACCTAATTTTGTTTTTCTCCAATCTACCTTCTGTGTTGTCATCAGATCAGCCTTCTATAAATGCAAATATGATCCTATCATTCCTTTATTTAAAGATTTTATTCTACCTTAGATGCCTGCATAAGAAAATCTAAGCTCATTTACAAAGCCAACATCAATATCTTTTTCTAAATCCTGGTTTTCTCGTTAGCTATGTCACCACTCCTCCTTGATCGTGTGATGCTCTCCTTTTCTGTGCTTTTGCAAAGGCTGCTTCCTCTCTTTGGACTCCCTTGTGCTCCTGGGGGTGCTACCATGCTTCCCAATAACTAGTACCCTCCCTTTCCTTGACCCCCTATCAAACTAGGATCCCCAGCTTTTGTTCTTCATTTGCCACAGAAGGAAGTTTGGATCGAGTACAAGTAAGGGTTGCCACTGCCAGGAACAGCCCCTAAAACCACTGCTCAATAGGCAGGGTCCAGGGGAGCAGGCACAGGACTCCAAAGGGAAGTCAACAGCTGGAGTTGCTAGGATCCTAGGTTCTGGCTTGAAGCTTGAGCACAGCGTCCACCTGAGCTGGGAGTGCCGTGGGATATGGAAGGTGAAGTGGGCAAGAAACAAACCTTTATTGTGCTAAACCCCTGAGATTCTACAGGATGTGTTAGAGGAGCTGGAATTCCTGACCTGAAGAGTATATCCACCCCCTCTTTCTCCGCAGATGTCTGTAAGGCACAATCTATCCATGCAATGCCTCTTTCAGGAAGTTTGCCACAATGCTTCCAGAAATAGAGACGATTTGTTCTAGTATCCTTTAAATTCACTACAGCAGTTGATCCCTTTCTTATCACAGTAATTTAAAGGGGGTCTTTATGGAGCACCTCAGTGGCTCAGTCATTTAAGTGTCTGCCTTAAGCTCAGGATCCTGGGGTCCTGGGATCCAAGTTCTTCTCCCTGCTCAGCAGTAAGGTGCTTCTCCCTCTGCCCCTTCCCCCACCTCTCTCCCAGATGGATAAAGAAAATCTTAAAAAAAAAAGGGGGGGGTGTCTTTACAAATGCATTTTTATACTCTCAGCTACACTGTGAAGAAACTAAAAGACTTTCAATTAAGGTTGTATAGCGTTGGTGGTATAGTGGTAAGCATAGCTGCCTTCCAATTAAGGTTGTATAGATGAATGAATGAATGAATGAATGAATGAATGAATGAAATAAGGCATTTATTAAAGTTAATAAACATAAAGGTGGTATTTGGATAGTAAACCCATCAAAAGCTGGGAACAACGGTATATTTTCAAACCTACTCCTTAAGTAAGAGGGTAGGTTGTTAATCATTTTTTGAGGAACCAGCCTTGTAGCCTTAACATCGACAATTCCAAATTTAAACTGTGCTTTAACTATGCTATTTTTCCAGCAGTGTAGTCGCGTATAAAATCCTCTTGCCAAGTAATAGGTTTATAACTCAAATGTATCTAATAAATAGAGGAAAACCACAGGATTCTATTACTTTTGATCACTTTTATAAAAGATAAACTGCTCTAGGAATAGCTATTTGGAAACCTCAATGTTCTTTGCATTGGTCTTTTGTTTATGTGAGTAAATTTTAATTTCAAAATCGTTGCTGTTTATGACAGCAATGGGGTTTATTAAATCGTCTCAGTTCTTAGAAGCACACACAGGAAGAGGCTGTTTTGATAGATGTCTCTACTGTTGTAGAAAGACACATAGAACCAGATGGACTCCAGGCATTATGCAGCATTTACCGTCGTGTAATTGTACTTAACTACAAAAAGGGGGGACCAATTACTCTCTTAAGTTTTCTTTTGTCTACCTGTAAAAATACAGAATTAGATTAAAAGAGGGGGAAGGAAAATGAGGGAAGCTTGCTACAATTCGACGTCAAGGTCTCAGGCGTTAAAATAAATGGTTTAAAATTTATTTCACCCTGCATTGGTTACCTTGAATATCAAATAGCACATCCTTACTGAAACCTGGGGACAGAAAGGCAGAGGGAAAACAAGCAATTGAACAACATGTGGTCTCCAGGAAAATCCATATTACCTATAATCCTTTGCATAAGCGTCTCACAGTAATTATTTCTCCGGGGGGAACAAAAAGAGACATTAACGTATACCTACGCCAAAATCAGAATGTGGGCCGAATTTGTTTTGCTCCTCTACAGAAGCAGAATTAAAGTTTCCTTTGTTATTTCATGGGCTCATGTGAGTATCATCAGTTAATATGCAGCTTCTTAACAGGTAGAACTTGCCTTGTGGGTGACAATGGGTTTAACATTTTACCATCCTCCAAGTGCACTGCACCTGTTACTGAGACTTAGTATCAAGTGGAGAATGATCACTGCATTAACATGCAGGGGACTTGTCCAGTGGTCCTTTCCATTCACTTCCAGTAGGTAAGTGTTTACGACATCTTGGGGTTTCCAGATGATTTTATAAACATATATAGGACTATGATGGTGATTCATTGTAACTATCATCATCATAACTAGCCTACTAACTGAATATTATCTACGTTTTTCAAAAAAGAAACTGTGACATATTTAAAGAAATTGTCCAATGTCACATGTCATATGACTAGTCACAATCCCAGCTGGGTTTCAAAATCATTTTTTCTTCAGACATTGTACTTTTTCTGACAGTTGCATAGTATTTTTTTAAACAAAGATTCAAACACAGGGCATTCACATGGCTCAGTCGGTTAAGCGTTAACTGTTTGACTCTTGGTTTTGGCTCAGGTCATGATCTCGGGGGTCCTGAGGTCAAGCCCCTCACCTGGTTCCATGCTCAGGGTGGAATCTGCTCGTCCCTCTCACTCTGCTCCTTCCCCTGTGCTCGCTCTCTCCCTCTCTCTTTCTCTGAAATGAATAGATAAAATTTTAAAAAACAGAACAAACAAAAAACAAAGAGCTAGTCAAGAAACCACTTTATTGCAAACTTTTGTTGTTCTAAACTCCTCAGAACATCTGAATCACACCGCCTGTTTTCCTTGGCAAAGTCTACTTATAACTTATTTTTTTTTTCCCAGACTGTTGAGTGTCTCATTCGACACTGCAAAATGTAATTCTGAATTTGTGGGTGGTTATTATAGGAATCCCTAGGAATTTTCCTTTTAGACTAAATCAATAATGATCTTCTGTTAGTTTGCAGTTTAGTTCTTTCTCCTGTGTTTTACGTATGTGAGAAATCTTACAAATGTGTGTCTGAATTGATCAATACAGGGTCTGCTTTAGTTGCGTCACTGGTGAGAATTTAGATAAATGCCCTGCTGCAGGGATTGGTAGGCACTGGCTGTGCTATATTAGCTGAGCTCCTGAGAGAGAAGCATGTCTGTCGAGGCCACAGCAGAGGAAGAGGCCAGCTGTGAGGGACAGGAAGCAACCGAGGAAAAAGGGACAGAGAGAAGAAAGGTTGATCTTCAAATCCTGTCACTGCAACTTTCTACATGATGTTCATCCTAAGACTGCACTCGCTGATTCTCCTTTGCCTGGGCTGGGGCACATAGAAGGTAGAAGTCCCCTTTCTGCCTGCATGTAGGCAACTGCAAGCAGCCTCACGTGGCTGCGTCTTGGCGCCATCTCTGTGTAAGGCATGTCTGGAAGAGTAAAGGCCAATTTTCGCATCAGCCTCATGGAGTTTCTGAAGATGATGATTCCAAACTAAAAAATCGAAGAGCAGTGTCTTAAAAATAAATAAATAATCAAAATAAAATAAAGAAGACCCACTTCCCCATACTAGACATTAAAATCTTCAAGCTCTCTCAGGTGCCTGGGTGGTGCTGTCAGTTAAGCATGAGGCTTCTGGTTTTGGCTCAGGTCATGATCTCAGGACTCCAGCCCCGTATCAGACTCTGAGCTCAACGCAGGGTCTGCCTGAGAGTCTCTCTCCCTCGGCCCCTCCAGCTCATGCACTCTCTCTATCTCTCTAAATAAATAAACCTTTTAAAAAATAAAATCTTCGAGTGCAGCAGCTCTTCCTGCCCAGGGGTCCTGTCCCCCTGTGCTTTAATAAAACTGAAGGCGTCTCAAGAATTCTTTCTTGGTGGCTGGCTCCGGACTTCACGCCACCAAGCCTAGCCTATATTCTAAAACCGCATCGGTCGAGGAGTCAAGATGGCGGAGAAGTAGCTGGCTGAGACTACTTCAGCTAGCGGGAGATCAGCTAGATAGCTTATCTAAAGATTGCAA